>NW_027413479.1:0-36481 GCF_048544455.1 Silene latifolia | reverse complement strand
AATGTTATAGTTAGTATAAGTTACATATGAGTACACTTTTGAATTGAATCATATTAGTAGTAAAAATTATGTTAATGGTAAAAATTATGTTTATATTGGTAGTTGCATATGTTAGGATAGATTACAAAATGAAATTGTAATGATTAGGCTCAAAATGAATTTTATAGCGATAATTGTAATGTTTTGATGATTGTGCCGAAAACTGAGCCTTAGTCCCTTTGACTGATTCGATGTCAGTTAATTGAGTGATTGGTCACCGCAATTTAACTCGCACTGTCGCAGGGCTGGGGTTGCGGGTAAAAATTCGGTTGGATGAAATTTTATATGAATTGGATAATCGGCCTTTTTCTTGTTTTAGGCCATTTATCAAGCTTTTAGTTCACATGTATAGTTGGTTGAATTTAATAGTTTCTTATATTGTAGAAACGGCCCTAGATTCCCTGAAGCCTTTAATATTGTTAATATTGCTAGAATTGGTATTGAATACTTCTTGCAGGTTGCTGTGTTTTAGGCCATTTATCAAGCTTCTCGAAGTTACTCCCCACTGAATTGTGGCTTTCGTGTTTGTATTAAATGCGATTGACAGGTTGAAGATGATTAGATGGGGTATACAGACGAGCTAGTGAGCAAAAGGACCTTGGACCTTGTTTGGCTAGTTTTTGTAGAAACCTTTTAACTTTTGGTTGTGTATATATTTTGAAGGGACATATGTCTCCCTCTTTGATTTTGGTTTGTATCATTATATTTTCTTATCGTTAGCTATGACATGTAAATTAGTTGTTAGCTTTTGCAGGTTTTGACACTCTTCTCTCGGAATTGTTTGTGAATGGTTTAGGAAAGTTTTAAAAATTACAGGTTTTGTCTACTTGAACCAATTACAAACATATCCTGTCGATTTTTCTCAGAGATTTTACGGGTTTATTTAACGCTAATTTTGAGGGTGTCACACCCCGAACTACCAGACTTGGAAGATTGACGGCTCCTTGTCTGTTGACTTACCTTGCGACAGTCTCCCCCGTCTTGAGCCCTTACCTACTGTGGTAAAGGGCCACCGTCTGCCTGCTTTGCCTCTACTTCACCTTCCACTTCGACCATCTCCTGATGCACCCGCCGCCAAGAAGCGGCGAGTTGAGACTGGAGAGGGGTCCACACCTTCAGGGAGTACCCAGCCTTCCATGGCTACTCCCGATCCGACCCCTACTCCCACTACTACTACCACTCCTACTCCTGCTCCACCTCCCACTGACCAGACACAGACTGAGCCGGTCTTCCTGGCTACTTTTAGACCACCTCCTCCCTTTGTAGTGTCCGCGGTCCTGGACCAAGGGGGCGCAGTTTACGGTCTGTTGATTGAGCTTGCAGAGCGTCAGGCTCGTATGGAGAGGGACATGGCTCTTGCCTTACACCCTCTATACGAGTACCACTTGCGGAGACACAGACCGATCCCAGAGGGTTGGCCACACCCTTCCTTCTTCCAGTACCCAGCTGAGGGGTACCCGGTTTCTGACGAGGACCCAGAGGTGGCGGTGGAGAGAGCTCGCGCTGAGGAGCGGAGGAGGAGAGAGGAGGAGAGAGACCCGGAGTACAAGGTGGATGGAGACGACGACGACGACGAGTAGCTACTGGTCTACTCACTTCCCCAGTTTTCTGGCTGGTTTGGGGAAGTTCGTATTTTGTATGTATTTCTTACTCTTTTATTTTGTCTCCTTTATTTATTGCTTTTATTTTATTTATAGGTTGTATATCCCCATTCCCCCATATTTCTGCTGGTGTATGCTGGAGGACAACGAGGGTGTTGTCCGTTTTGGTTTGGGGAGGGTATTGCATCCTTTTGAGTCTGCATCTGCATTTGTTTTGCATCCACGTTTATTTTTCAGCCTTGGAATTTTTTATATCATTGAAAAATCCAAAAAAATTGAAAATTTTCAAAAATTCAAAAAAATATTCACGTTTATTTCTGCATATAGGTTGAGTCGGAACGGTAGATTCCCATGATGACAATGCACTATAACTTGTCGTTTTGCTTGAGCCTTGCGCTTTTATTGATAGTTATTAGCTTTGTCATACGCATAGTCTACGAATTACTATTCAAATATAGCTGACTGTTTAGACTTGACCGATAAATTGGCAAACTACTTAAAAATTCTGAGTTTTAGAGCCATAACTGGTGACATTCATGACCAGTTCATTAGGAATTTTGAGTAGTACTCCTTGCATAGCATGTTCGTCTTTTTTGCACATTTATGACATTCAATTTCTCGTCAAATGCACATATTCGGGTTTGTGGTTGGTGTCACATGCAGGGAGGTGTTTGCAAATTCCCCTTTCCTTATACTTTTCACCCATTTAGCTCCAAATTAGCCAAAATTTGCCTTTTTGACCCATTAGCTACATTCCAAATTAAGCTTGCCTAGTCAAGCTAGTTTAGTATGTTCTTTTGTGGTATGAGTTTTCGTCTGCAGTTTGGCCGTATCCCTTTTGTATGGAGTTGTTGGAAAGTTGAGGAGAAGGAGAAAGAAAAGAAAAGAAAAATATTGAAAAAAAAAGGAGAAAACGTGGAAGAAAAAAAAATGAAAAAGAAAAAAAGGCTGGAACGTGTAAGAAAGAAAAAAAAAGAGAGGATGTGAAAATGGAGGAAACAGACGTGCTCCTCTTGTCTGAGTTGAGAAGATGTTCGAAGATGTACAATCGAAAAGTTGTTGTTTTGTTTCAGTTAGTTATTTCAGACGGTGTTTAAAAAAGGAAGTTTGTGACCGTCTGACTCCTCCGTTCTATTCCATATTTTTTTGAGGAGATTGTGTTTGAGTCTAGTGAGTTGTGTGCCAAATGAAGGGCACTTGTACTTAGTCTTTTAGTCAGTTGAGATTCGGATGGTTTCATTATGGTCCTGTTAGGAACTAGTGTAATACCCGTCCTTTTAGAGACCCTTTGACCAGTGTTGACCGGACTTGGGAGCGGGAATAGTCTTAGAAAGACGTACCTAAGTTTTCTTGGGTTACGAGTTGGGAGTGGTACTCGATAGATTAGAGGCTAATCGATCGAGTAGCTTAGTTACTCGATCGAGTAAGGGGCTACTCGATCGAGTAGGTTGGGTACTCAATCGAGTATCGAGTTTGCAGCGAGGGTTTTATATCGCGTTTTGTTAAATCCGCAAATCATTTCCGCCTCATTCCTTCCATCCTTTAGTCGCCTCTTTCCCTTCCCTTCACCACAAAACCTCCATGAAAGCCCTTTGAAGGTCCTCGTGCCTTAGGAGAGCGTAGCTTGAGTCGGGTAGCGGTCTTTTGCCGGGTTTCTCCTTATAGGTATGTCATAATCATCATCACTTTTCCCATCGTTGTGATTAGGGTTTGCTTTATAGTAATAGATAGTTGTTTTGCCCTTATAGGCTTTGCTTGGTTGCTGGTTATGACGTGTGTCGGCGCGGATTGGTTGCGGTTGCGTAAAGGTAGGTTCGCCTACTCAGTTTCTGTAGATAGCCTAGTGTGTCGATCGTTGTATCGTTGTTGTTGTGTTGTGATTTCGGTTGTGTGACGGTATGTAGACGATGTTGTGATTGTGATTGTGATTGTTTGTCTGTGGTTCTCGAGATGCGTTCTCGGCTGAGTGGTGTCACTTGCGGGAGTGGCTTCACGCCCTAGTTTCGCCCTTCGTGGAACCCGCCACGGAAGGGGATGTGCACATTAATGGGACAGGGTTATCGCTCGGTATGATGAGCGGGGCTTAGGTGGGAACGGCTGCGGTCCCCCACTGGCAGGGCTGGTCCAGTGGACAGTCGGTGACGGAGTTGGAGTGGAGTACCTGATTGTGATTGATTGTATTGTGTTGGTTTGTTAGTTGTGGTTAACTTGATTGTATCTTATCTCAGTACTGACCTTGTGTGGTTGTCTTGTTTTTTTATGTGTCTGCCGTGATCCCTTATGGTGAGCAGTCTGTCTTAGCAGGTGTTGATGTGGTTGCTAGCTGGAGTCCGGGCAGGGATGAGACGCCACGAGATTTAATAGTTATAGCAAGTAGTCCTTGAGTTGTATCTTTTATGTTATTAGTTGGATAAATGGCTTGTAAAGTAACTTAATAGTTCTTTTATCGACATTTGATTATTACTATCCTCGGGCAACCGAGATGGTAACGCCTTTATATGCTAAGGAAGGCCTAGTTAAGGCTCCTCTGTATATGGGGGTGTTACAACTAGCTTGACGCTTTTACCTCCACATTTCCATAACATGTTTTGTTCTTTTCTTACCTGAACCTCACTATTCCCAAATCATTTGCAAACCCTCGGCTGTGACGGACATTATTGGTTGGAATGTGTTCATTAGTACTTGAATTGTCTTTCATTTTTGTTGCATGCATGCTATGTAAGTCGCAGTTAGGTGAGTGACTGTCTTTCCTTATCTCTTTTACATATAACATTCACCCTTTGCTTCATGAGAGAAGAGTGACCACGAGAGAGTCCGATTTTGTTGGTATTGCAAGGTCGAAAGGTTGGCTATATTTCTGAACAGCTTATAATTCGTTTGCGTATTGACTGCTTAGCTTTAACTGTTAATTTTTGTTGCATTAAATTGGTTCAAGTAGACAAGTTAAGCTAGCTCTGAGTTATCAATTCCGTTCCATTAGTGTATAGTTTTGAGTTTACTCGAGGACGAGTAAAGGTTCGGTTTGGGGAGATTTGATACGTGCCTAATGTATAGTCTTTTTAGCCTATTTCAGCACGTATTTCTATGCATTTTCATATTGTTTTTTTATGGTATATTGCCCCGAATTGGCTACTTTGGTTCGTTTTGTCCATTTTGTAGAAATGAACGCGAAAGTAGTGGAATCGTACCCTTTTTCGTCCTTTTTGCATGCATTTAGAGGAGACGGGATTTTCCTGAGTGAGATACTGCATTTTGAAGCGTCGTGGCACGCATTACGAGGCATTTAGGCAAGGACGTGAGCTGAATTGAAGTCAAGTCACTCGATCGAGTGGTTTCTACATCCCAGAAGTGGTCGATCGAGTACTTTGTACTCGATCCTTAAAATCGCACAAAGACACTTACTACTCGATCGAGCAGCTTTCCAGTCGATCGAGTAGAAATTGCTGAAGAATTGGTCGATCGAGTGGTTTTAATCCACTCGATCGAGTGGTTTCGTTGGTTTTGGGCTTTAAACAGCCCGTGAGTTGTTTATTTTCGCTAAACTTATTTTGTTTGCTATTTAAGCACGCTTTACTAGGTTAATTAGGATCATCTTTTCATCTAACAAACTCTCTATTGTTAACATTATTACGTTGCTTCATCCTTCTCTACTGTTACTTTAATTCGGGATTGTTTCACTTGGAATTTGTGTTCTTTACACCGGATTGCTTGGATTGTAATTCCTTCTCTCCCTTTAATAATAATTATTCAATTTTTTGCTTTTATTACTTATTTCGTTGCATTTACTTCTTTGCCCTAATTTTCCTTATTGCGATCTATTGTTATTTCATTATGTTTTCTGCTGGAATTTTAATTGCTGTTAGTTTACTTAGCGATATGAGTAACTAAATCCCTTTCATGTTGGGATTAGGGAATCTGCGGTAGAAATATGACGACGTAGTAAATGAATTAGATGAATTAATTGTGAGACCCTGTCACCATAGCAATTTAACTGTATTTATCCGAACTAGTTGAGTGCACGCTTCTATGTCACCCTTTAATCTGGCTAAAATTAATCCTGGATCGAAAGATTGGACTAAATAGGCCTGCTATGAACAGTAGACTACCCTAATGAGGACGAAAGTTAAGTTAGTGGTATTTTAGGATAGAAAGTGGACCGAAAGGACCTTTTAACATCCGTCTCACATTAGTTCGTCTGAGTCATTTACAGCTGAGTTATTGGACTACCGTAGTGAACCGAAATCCCGACATGTCCCTCTCTTCTTGATAGTTTAAACCGATTTTTTTTCTGCCCTTATTGCTTTTGTTTTTATTTCTTTTCCCTTTAAATCTCGTATTTTAGAAATCAATTCAACAAAACCCCCCATTGTTACTTTAGGACTAGAATTAGGCAACTGTTAATTACATTACCTCCCTGTGGATTCGATACTCGACTGCCTCTGCTACATTTTAGTTGAGACCGTTAGGTTTTATCTTTGATAGGGTTGCGATAGCCGTGTCATCGAACAACCTGAAGTTTGAAAAATTTTTAATTCAAGAGAGTGTTATATTCCGGAAACAAATTTCAATAAAGTTTAATAATGTTCTTGCAGAACAACAATAATGTTTATTGTGCAAAACGCCTTAAAATTATTGTACTCTGGGAAAACAATTCCAATCAAGTTGATGATGTCCCTGCAGAACAACAATAATGAACCTTTAATACAAATGTAATATACTTTGGCTATAAGAGTAATGTACTTTGGCAGTGAAATCCAATTGTACATAAAAGCCTTTAAGAATGTTCCTTGCAGAACAACAATAATGATCCTTTAATACAAATGTAATATACTTTGGCTATAAGAGTAATGTACTTTGGCAGTGAAATCGAATTGTACAAACAAGCCTTTTAGAATGTTCCTTGCAGAACAACAATAATGATCCTTTAATACAAATGTAATATACTTTCCCTATAAGAGTAATGTACTTTGGCAGTAAAATCGAATTGTACATACAAGCCTTTAAGAATGTTCTCGTAGTGTATATTATGATTGTCTATCCTTGAATCAAAAATTTTCACCTTCCACTTCGTTATCAGATTCATCTTCTTCATCGTGGTCCTCCACATCATCAGATTCATCTCCTTCATCGTCGTCATCTTCATGGTAGTATTTGGTGAATATGCAACAAAATGTAAATTAAATATCAGATTTTATAAGGAGAAAATGGCCAAAATAAACAAATAAATTGATATAGATTTAATGTTAACCAAATATAAATTGCTGAAATTCTCATTTGTGCCTTCAGAACAACCATAATGTTCATTGCACAAAGAGCTTATGTGCCTCCATATAAGAGTGATGATTTTGGAAGGTAAACACTATGCGCTATGCTTGTATAATTTAATAATTATTTAACATTAATGTAATATGCTTTAACAAGAAACCAATTTATACATACCTGTCAGATGGTTTGTTTCTTTGCAAGTCCTAGAGTTGTGTCCTTGGCGGCCACATGTTTTGCAGTACCTCTTCTCTTTTCCTCTTTTCTTTAGGGCTTTTAACATTTATGATTCAATTCTCTTGCCCTTGGTCCTACCCTTGTTTTTAGATTTTTTAGGAACATGAATCACCAACTTCTGAGGTATTTTGCAGCCCACGTACTTTTCTATTTCTTTTATCTTGTCTTTCTTCTTTGCTGGAACACTTCTGTTACTAATCATATCCAATCTAATATCTCTTAGTTTTTCAATCAAAAGCTTCATGTCATTATCATCACACTCAGCTACGCTGGCACAAGAATAAACCTCTTGCCACACTCGGTACTCAAACTTTTCCTGGTCAGAAACTTTTGAGAGACATCTATCAGTTTACCATCTTTATCAAAGACAGGCTTACTCATTGCAGCTTTTGTCCATCTTTGCATTATGTACTTTTCTTTTATTTTCTGAAAATCTTGGTTGTGTAGAATCCAAAGGCAGTGCCTGCACAACAAGCTCATTCTCTGAAACATAGAACATGAACAAGTAATCTCCATGTTATCTGGTGAATATGCTACGTTCTATGACTTATTTGGCATCTGCAAGTCTGTTAGAATATATATTTTTATCTCATTAATCTTCTCCACATCTTTAAAACGACAATCAGACAAAGCTGAAACCAATTCTGTTTGGAAGTCTTTGAAAATGTTGTGCGAGTACATTTCAGAAGCATGGACTTCAAGGTTTAACTTTGTTTTCCGTGGGATTTCAGAGTGTTTGTTGTCACTGTTCAACTTGGACTGCTTGTGTCTTTGTGCTTCCAAGGCACTCTCATAGCACACCCAAAACTCAACAAGGGTCAAATGAGGTGTTAGGAACCTGTCAAAGAAACTGTTTTCACTCTTAGACCTAGAAGTAACCCTCATCAAGTCAGACATTGAAACATCTTTAAAATAGGCGGGGATCCACTTTGTTCCCGAGATCGTACAAATCTGAAAACCACTCGTGTTCTACAAGTTGATAATCAGTCATTATCTTCCCCCATTGTTCTTCGAATTCATCAGGCTCAAGTTGGTTGTTCCAAACACACCTATTGAGCCTGGTCTTAAAATCCTCATCTTGAAACAGTTGATAACTGACTTTTTCTCTTAGTTTCATCATTATGTGCCACATGCACAGTCTGTGTGTTGACTCCTTAAACACTTCCGGGACTACCGACTTTATTGATTTGTCCTGATCAGTAATTATAATTCTCGGCTGGCACCCGCTCATTGCTTCCAAAAATGTCTTGAACAGCCATGTATAACTCTCAATACTTTCATCGCCTATCAACCTAGCTCCAAAGGTTATGCACCTTTTGTGGTGATCAACTCCTGTGAAAGGCACAAACACCATATCGTACTTGTTTGTTCCATATGTAGCATCTGCTGATAACACCTCACCGAACAGCATGTAGTTCTTTATGCAGATCGGATCTGCCCAAAACACTCCAGCCAGACACTTGTTTTCATCTACTATAAAATCAAAGTAAAATGAACCGCATGTGTCTTTTCTCCCAATAAGATTTTTGTAATACCCCGTATTTTATTATCGATTGAGCGAGATATTATTATTTAATAGTAACGTAAAAATAATCAAAACATGTTGTTATGGTAATGGTAAAAGCGTAAAGGTAATTAATTGATTTATATTGTAAGATGAGTCGGGTTTATAGTTTTAGGTGGCATGTTGGGTCAAGATGTTATAACCCATTTACCCACTTACCCATTTACCATTTTACCACTCACCAAAACCCTAAAACCAAACCCTAAATCAACCTTAAAACCCAATCCCCTTCCTACCGTCATTTTTGCACATCATCATCATCAACCTCTTTTCCTCCACGCCGCAAGCCTCAATTACAGCCAACGAGCGCACGCCGGTGAGTGTGGAGGGAGTAGGGTCTGCCGTGAGTCTAGGGAACCTATTGCTGGTGGACGAGGGTGGTTGTACTTGCCGGAATAGCGCAGATCGACGGCCGTCGTAGGTAAGGTTCCCTGTTTTTTCTTTTCTGTCATGCTAGTTTGATCTGGGTTGTACATCGTTTAGGGGCTTTTATAGCAGTCGTAGGGGTGTGGGATGTGTTGCTGGTTGTGAGTCGAGTCGTGTGGTGGTAGGTTGAGTGTAGTTGTCGTCACTGTTGGTGGTTGCAGTGGTAGCGATTAAGCGCCGGGGTTGAAATGGGTGGTTTTGTTTCATTTCAGACATGGGATAATGGGGTGGCACCACCGTGGACTCGGGGGAGGTCGAATCGGTGGTGCCACGTGTGTCAGAGTCGCCGTTCGACGGTGGTGTCAAGGGTGGTAGTTAGGCGAGGTGGCAGGGATGTGTCGTGGTGGCAGACGAGTCAGAAATGGGCCTGTTGTGGTGTTTTGTGGCGGCAGAGTTGTAGACAGGGGGTGTTGGTGGTGGTTGTTGTAACCACCGGCGTGGGTCAACCACGTTGGTGGTGGTTGGAGGTGACCAGGCCAGACCTGGTGTCAGGCCTGGTGGTCGGCGGTGAGGGCTGGTGGTTGTTGGAGGGAGTTGTGTCGGGTTGAAGGGGGTGTGTTTGTGTGTCGGGTTGAGTTATTGTTTTTGGGTAATTTTGTTACGGTTTCTATTTTTAGTAAGTCGGAAAAATATGTACATTACTATTATTTCTATTATTTCTATTAGTAGTTTTAGTTATTAAGTCGATATTAAGTAGCGATGACGGAATCATATATTTAGGCTTTGAGTCGGGATTCTATTTCGGGAAGGTTACTATTTTTAGTAACCTGCTATTTTTAGTAAGTTGCTATTTTTGGAAACTTCCCATTTTAGGAAACTTTCTATTTTGGATAACTTACATTTTTTTAGTAACTTCTAATTTGGGAAAGTTTCTACTTATAGTGACTCTTGAGTATGGGAACGGGAATAGTTAAGCGAATTAATTATGTTATGTATATGTTTAGGTGGCGAGTTTCGGGTGGAGTACTTCTGATCTACAGTTAGCTTATTACCGCTATTTGAGGTAGGGGAATACACTGGACTTGATATAGTACTATGTGACTGGATTGACTGAATCGGTGATTTATATGTTATTATATGATTGTCTGATTTAATTCCGTTAAGTATTATCGTTGAACTGTTTTACTATATTATTTCATCGGAGTTGGTGGAGGTGGAGGTGAGTATGGTGTGGTGATAAGGCCCAGGCGGGTTCTGCAGGACTTGCCCTGGTGTCCTCAGCTGCGTGCTGGCAGATCGGCTACGGTCGATGTATAGTCTACCGGGGATCGGTATGGCTGGGTTGTCCGGGTTATGAGTTGTGATGGCGGTGGTGGTGATGGAGGAGCATGTGTATTATGTTGATGTTTTATTATATTACCTACTCAGCTTCGTGGCTGACCCTGTGTATTCGTGTACACGTGTGATGATCCAATTATTGGTGAGCAGATTGACAGGTATTTCAGAGACTGATGGGAGCTGGCCGGGAAGAGAGCTTGGATGACTGACTTAGTGCCTAGCCCACCTTAGTCTTATTAGTAGTTTTATCAGACTTTATCTTTTGGTCGTATTTTGAGACTTTGTTTTATTTCCAGTTGTAATCTCACTATAAACATTCTAATAAAGTACTGCGTTTTCTTCCCTTTGTTATCTATGTAACACCCCCTTATACCAAGGTACCTTACCAAGGACTACCCTAGCATAAAAGGTTGTTACCATCTCGGTTGCCCGAGGTTAGTATATATCAAAAGTAACAGTCCAAACACATTTATTAATGTACGGTAATTATAAAAATGACATAGACTCCAAAATCTAATACACGAATTATCCAAATGGCAACAACTACCAAAACAATAACTAAAGCTCGTGATGGTGTCATCTAATCCAGCGTGGTGACTCTCCCATGACTACCCCCAAGCTCAATAAATGTATCACCTGTCACAATCTGCTCACCATCCCCGAATGGATCACCGCAGGTTTTAGAAAACAACAACACGGGGTCAGTACTACTCAATCAATATAAGACAACAAACAATACAATCAGCTGATCATCGATCTCACACAGTAACCAACCACACACCAAAGTGTGAAGCCCTGTCAGATTACCCATCACAACAGGTAATCCTCGCCGCCAGTGGGTGACCGCAGCCCATCCCCACCTAGTCCAGCTCATCAACGAGTGACTAACAATCCCTGTCCCTTAATGTGCACATCCCCTCCCGTGGCGGGTTCCACGGAGGGCGAACTAGGGTGTGAAGCCACTCCCGCAAGTGACTCCACCACAATCACACGAACCACAGCA
This sequence comes from Silene latifolia, assembly GCF_048544455.1. Taxonomy (NCBI): domain Eukaryota; kingdom Viridiplantae; phylum Streptophyta; class Magnoliopsida; order Caryophyllales; family Caryophyllaceae; genus Silene; species Silene latifolia. Next base: position 25,071 of record NW_027413479.1, on the reverse strand, counting down.
TCACAGCTGTCACAACACCACAACCGTCACAACACAATCACCTCACCACCTTCACCACAACACCCATACTCCGATGATCAGCAGATAACAACAATTACAATACAATAGTAATCTCAATCAATTAACAGTACTGAGTAGGGGGAAACCCTACCTTTTCGCAATCCGCTATGCTGCAATCAACCATACAAATGCATAACAAATATCACATCGTCACCTACAACAATAATCACATAATACAATTACACATTGCACAATCCCATTTTCCCCAATTCCATATATACAGTAACCCTAAAAGAATACAAATGACAAGGGAATGAAACTTACCAACAGTAGAATAAGAGACTACACGCAAGGATCACGACGATTTGCACACACAACGAGATATGAGGATGATTAGGGAGTGATTAGGGAGAGATTGTTGAATGATTAGGGTTGGAAGTGATGTTTTAGAAACTGACGTCGAATATAAAATAACCCTAACATTCCCTAATCAAACCGATAAAATAACATTCGCCAGACCGGATACTCGGTCGAGTAAAGCTATACTCGGTCGAGTATTCTCCATACTCGGCCGAGTATTACTCGGCAGAACCAAAACAGACTCCACAATTAACACTACTCGGCCGAGTAGGCTCTACTCGGTCGAGTATACAACTTAACAAAATCCGTAGTGTTACAATCTTCCCCCCTTAAAAAGAACTTCGTCCCCGAAGTTCCAACCCAACCTATAAAACATGGACACCTAACACCAGTTCCGCTAACCACGCTTACTAGATAACATATCCTCTCGGTATAGACTCCATAACATTATCGAATAACCACAAAATAATGTTTCCAATCTTGTCTCACTTCCATAACACTCAATAGCACTCAATACCAAGACAATCCACAAAAGAAGATCAACCATCAAAACGGAATGTTACATTCTACCACTCTTAAAAAGGAACTTCGTCCTCGAAGTTTACTCACACTCATCAACATCATCATCCAGCTGCCAAAACTCTCGAACTCATAAATATCATCATCCACTTTTATCAACACTATCGAAAAAATGTCACACTCCTAAACATCGAACTACTACAAGCACAACCATGGCCTTTTAACACTATCAACCACTATATGTACCCATCCATTCCTTATGCTACACCAATACTCTACGTTCAATAATATTACGACATGCACAACCCTCAAACGCTCTTTGCCGCATCCTACTCCTCTTAAGACACATGTTACGTCCTCGTAACTCACTAATACTAGAACCTTAGCTATACCTCTCATTATCTTCATCACCACCACATATCAAAGATAACCTCCTATACCCTCACACCTATAACCATTCCTATTTCCAAGGCTCTCTTACTTAAACAGTTCTCATACCTCAACTCATTCTGCACTCCATCTAGCCAATACCACAAAATCCTGATCATAACAAACACTCTAACTCTTCCACATTACCGCAACACGACATACCTCTCTATATAAACTATATAAAACTCTTATTGCCAAAAGCATAACTCACGATCCACACTTGTTACGTACAGTCACACTAGATCCTCAAGTTCCTTTCTTTCATTACCGCAAGACTCATACATAACTTAACACGACACTAATTACCCAACACCCTACACTCACTTTGTCTCAACAAAGGATTATGAACCACCGCATATATCGATCATTACCACACATGTTCCACGAATCACTTGCCATTACCATGTCTACCAAGACCTCATCTAGAACAAGATAAAAATTACTGTAACAACCTATCCCAACTATGTCCCATCAACAGAATATCACTATACCATGACAACAACGAAAACATATACAACTCTCTTTTATGTCATACTCTACCCTCATTCCCAAACTGAAACTGGTAAGACACATCAACAAACAAAACAACAGTCTACATGTCTAACCAAAACTCACAAGAAACAACAGCAACAAAACAACAATCTGTGCATAATCGGGTCCAGTACTTTCGAAACTCAAATCGTAACCACCTCGTATACTCCACCACAACCGGTGACGGCATCGCAACACCGCCACCAACAGCCGCACCGCACCGCAGCGCAAAAAAAAATGCCCGCATCACAACACGAAGTACCGTGCCCGGATCACCACCCGAGGCACAACAACCACATCGATAAACATTACACCCACATATAATTTCCACAAACACTGACTCAGTATAACTCTTCGGACAAGAAAACTTACTTAAAACTGCTTTACTCGATCATAACACAACATTTTATACGGAATAGACATACAAGAATCTCATGCATATCATCCATACCTTTTCACGGAATAAAATATGTATCATCAATACACATACGATTTTAACTATCCATGCCAGATCAATCAAATTATTACTTTTTGAACCTTATTCCATTAGATTGTCGTACCCAACATATATAACATTCATATAACAACTTTATGACTATCACACCATACCGCTTCTCGTGAGGTCAGAACCTCACACAAACATTTATACACATCATAGACCCATAACCACATCCAACTAGTCAATCCTGATCACATAAGTTACCACTTGACAAAAGTTACCTCTCACCCGAGCTTAACTCGTACACCCCTCATAACATATTCTCCCATTCGCATAACCATCACCCCCCGCCAAGTGTAACCATACCATTAATACTCAACTACTAACAACCGCCTCATATAACCACATCTTATACTCTCTCACAACCATACATATCAATCTGGTCTCTACAAAATCAACCTCATTAGAACAACTAGCTTCCCTAAAGTAACATCATCCTCAACCACTAGTGACAATACTATGACACCAACATCCTTCATGTGACTACTTTCTTACTATCACTTCTTAATATCACAATCCGTTTTCTCTCTTTGGTTATCATCCCAAATAACAAACATCCAATCCATCAACACAATTTACCTCAACATTATTCTCAATTCTATCCTTTATCATATCGTTACCTAACTCTCCACCAAAATCTCAGATCGTGCAGACACTCTACAAGCTTCTTATTCCCTTAATATCTCGAAACCCACGGCTAACATGTCGTCCTGTTCTCCTATATAACCATTAACTCACACCCTCTAGTGAGGCTATCGTACATTTCCATAATTTCCTACCTTCATGCTCCTTAACTCCGGTCAACGTTCTCTCAACTTCCATCCATCCATCTTTCCCCCTTTTTACTCAATGATACCAATTAATCATTCATCTCCTTTCTCTTTCTACTAAATTTTTTTTTAGTAAACTGTTTATTTTCCCACAGCTCCACAACTCTAATTTCATTAATTCATATCAATATCTTATCATTCTTCTTATCATTTATCCTCTCTCATCTTGTTTCTCACTCACCCTTGTCACCATCAACTCCACACTCTACAGTTACTATTCAACTAGTCGTATCTCCCTTTCGTATCTCTAGAAAACCAAAAATTAATCTCATACCGTTAATCGCCCAAAGAATTACACACTAGGCTCACCTCTTGATATTCCAAATTCCCAAACTTGGTCAGTATCTACAAATCCACGTCGCGACATAACTCTATCTAAGTTCACTATATACCCCTCTTCTCCATCCCTCCAAAGAAACCTTTCATTACATATATCCTTAAGCAACACAATGCTAACCGTCTCCCTCTATAAGTTCTTGCACATCCCGAAATGTCACTATTCGTATCCCTCATCTCAATCTTTCATTCTCACGTTTCTTTAAACTCACATTACTTTTGCCCATATATGCTTACTTTTATATTACTCAACACACGACTATATCACTCACCATATCTCACGAAACATGCTATTTACCTCGACTAGCTCATCATTCTTCCCTTTCCTTTTTCCACTATTTCTCACAACCACATTAACACATGTCTTCCTTATCCAACATTTATCTCTCATAAGCCGGCCTTCTCCCTATCGTAGCATTTGGTAACTTACGTATCAAGACCGTCACATATATAAAAGAATACTTTAATACTCAAAACATACATGTGTATATACCCTACGACTCAAAACAATGTAAAAACATAGCCACCGGCTCAAAACAAAAGTAAGAACATAGCCACCGACTCAATGTGGCCATCCAATGAGGTATTCGGTCGAGTACATAACATACTAGGTCGAGTACAAGGTACTCGGTCGAGTAACTATATTACTCGGTCGAGTTTTCGACTCCAGAAGCAAACTTAATTGTCGCAGAAGGGTTACTCGGTCGAGTATTGGGAATACTCGGCCGAGTAGACCTTACTCGGTCGAGTATGAGACTACTCGGCCGAGTTCACGACTCCAGACGCTAAACAGTATTATCACAGAGATATTACTCGGCCGAATATGGAATACTCGGTCGAGTATAAAAGATACTCGGCCGAGTAGGGACTACTCGGTCGAGTATCGGCGCAGTTCTCAGCACCGTCCAGTTTTCGTAAAACAGTCATATCTCACTCGTTACTTGGTCATTTTGGGCGTGTGACCTATCGTTAGAATCGTAAGAGGACAAGCTATCACCTCAACTTGGAATCACAACAATATCTTTTCTAGAACTCGACTTATGACAGTTTTAAAACAACCCTTCCGTAATCGATCTTCATACTAATCAAATTTCCTAAACCAAAACAATTTGAACATGCATCAAGCAACAACAATAACTCAAAACTCCAAGAAACCAGTACACAAGTGAACTCTTATCATACTCACATGAAAATTAAACACGACATTCACATATATAGATGCATGACCTTAATCACATGCTTCTACCAACAATCAAGCATTAAAATCATCATGTTCATATGCACATGTACCACTACCATACTTCATGTTCAACATTGTATTAAACAGGTAACATGATGACATTCTTCATGCTCAATATCAACCAGATACAATTCACAATTCACCCTTCATATTTTTTTACCATGTTTCAACACTTAACATGCCAACATATTCCATGCTCAAAGTTTAACATCAACAAATCCTCGATACATCCTTCGACAACCATCACATTCCACTTCTTTCATCATTTCATCCAACCATGCACAAGATTCCAACTATAGGTATCAAACACACATGACTCCACATACAACAATTTCCCCCCATGTGACCGGCTTGAGATCGTAAGGGCCTTAATGCGACTTCGAGACGTCTCCCAAGTCTTTGCGGTAGCTCCAAACAACTCTCCCCGGGTTCATTTTATTTAGACTCCCCAAGTTCATTGGGTTCATTTGTTTTAGGTGCCGGAATCGTCGGCTTTGATACCACTTTGTAACACCCCCTTATACCAAGGTACCTTACCAAGGACTACCCTTGCATAAAAGGTTGTTACCATCTCGGTTGCCCGAGGTTAGTATATATCAAAAGCAACAGTCCAAACACATTTATTAATGTACGGTAATTATAAAAATGACATAGACTCCAAAATCTAATACACGAATTATCCAAATGGCAACAACTACCAAAACAATAACTAAAGCTCGTGATGGTGTCATCTAATCCAGCGTGGTGACTCTCCCATGACTACCCCCAAGCTCAATAAATGTATCACCTGTCACAATCTGCTCACCATCCCCGAATGGATCACCGCAGGTTTTAGAAAACAACGACACGGGGTCAGTACTACTCAATCAATATAAGACAACAAACAATACAATCACCGATCATCGATCTCACACAAGAACCAACCACACACCAAAGTGTGAAGCCTGTCAGTTACCCATCGCAACAGTCATCCTCACCGCCATGGGTGACCGCACCCATCCCCACCTAGTCCAACTCATCAACGAGCGACTAACAATCCCTGTCCCTTAATGTGCACATCCCCTCCCGTGGCGGGTTCCACGGAGGGCGAACTAGGTGTGAAGCCACTCCCGCAAGTGACTCCACCACAATCACACGAACCACGGATCATCACAAATTGTCACAACACCACAACCGTCACAACACAATCACCTCACCACCGTCACCACAACACCCATACTCCGATGATCAGCAGATAACAACAATTACAATACAATAGTAATCTCAATCAATTAACAAGATCTTGAGTAGGAGGAAACCCTACCTTTTCGCAATCCGCTATGCTGCAATCAACCATACAAATGCATAACAAATATCACATCGTCACCTACAACAATAATCACATAATACAATTACACATTGCACAATCCCATTTTCCCCAATTCCATATATACAAAGAACCCCAAAAGAATACAAATGACAAGGGAATGAAACTTACCAACAAAGAGAATAAGAGAGTACACGCAAGGATCACGACGATTTGCACACACAACGAGATATGAGGATGATTAGGGAGTGATTAGGGAGAGATCGTAGAATGATTAGGGTTGGAAGTGATGTTTTAGAAACTGACGTCGAATATAAAATAACCCTAACATTCCCTAATCAAACCGATAAAATAACATTCGCCAGACCGGATACTCGGTCGAGTAAAGCTATACTCGGCCGAGTATCATCTACTCGGTCGAGTATTCTCCATACTCGGCCGAGTATTACTCGGCAGAACCAAAACAGACTCCACAATTAACACTACTCGGCCGAGTAGGCTCTACTCGGTCGAGTATACAACTTAACAAAATCCGTAGTGTTACAATCTACTGCCTCGGGTTTCCGAGATGGTAACACCGTCATTTATCTGAGGAGTCCTAGTTCAGGCCCTTAAATAAATGGGGGTGTTACAAAGTGGTATCAAAGCGAACGATCCTCAAGCCTAAACCAATGAATCTAATGAATTTAGGAAGAGTCAAATAAAATGAACCCCCGGGATAGAACTGTTAGGAGCACACTAAAGGTAAGGGATGAGTTAGGGGCCCCCTCACACCGAACCATTGGCCCTCTCATTTTGACCCGGGTACCTTGAGATCGTATGAGAGAAAAGGGTAGAGTAGGAAAGTTGTATGATATTGAACATGAAAGACTATTCTATGATATGGGAAATTAGGCAAGGTGATATGCTGTTAGTATGAGCACACATGTGTTTATTTGTGATTCAGAGGTAAGAATTGGCATGATAATGAAGTAAGATATATATATATATATATATATATATGATGCTTAAGATTTTAAGATGGATGTTATGTCTAGTGATATGCGGTTATGTGATCCCTGAACCATGTTAGCTAGATATGTAGGGTAGGAGATGATTAGAATTGACTAGAGTAGCCGATGTAATTCTAATGTTGTAGGGAACACTACTAACTCTCCTAAATTTTTATAGACATGCCTCCGAAAAGGGATACCACTGCTAATGACACCCAAGCGGAGTTGAATAGGCTCCGAGCTGAGAATGAGGCCCTAAAGGCCAAACGAGTGGATCCGGGAAAGATGAGCACCATTGTGGCAAGGCATAACCCCACAATATTCACTGGAGAGGGGGAACCTCAATTTACGGGGAATGGTGTAGAGAATTCACCAATCTGTTTGAGCCGATAACATGTCCGGAAGAGCTACGGTGGATCAAGCGCCCACTATCTTAGGGCCACAGAGGTGGTGTGGTGGACCAGGAATAAGGTGGAGATACGACAGGTTGCTAGGGATCTTGAGACGGGACATGTGTCTTGGTTGGAATTCCAAGAGTTTCTGAAGAATGAGTTCATGCCCGAGTTCCAAAAAGCCAAGCTACGGGAGGAGTTTGACACTTTCAAGATGACAGAAGACATGACGGTGGAGGCTTATCATCGGAAATTTCGACAGTTATCCTCATACATTGATGACTTTGGGCAGAATGAGGCTATGCTGGCTATGAGGTTTGAGCGGGGACTCACTATGGACATCAAGAAGAGGCTCATAGCAGCTCCACCCATCACAGTTCAGGACATTTACTTGAGGGCTGGTCTTCTTTGAGAGGCTCTCGGAGCAGTCAGAGGCTCTCGAATGATCAAGGCCGATAAGAAAGGCAAGGCCGAGAAAAGGAAGTCGGAGACCACGAGCGATAATCTTGGGGCAAAGAAGCGAGTTCGGGCGAGAGATGGTGGGTACTCCACTAACAAAGTGCCCTAGAGGGTATGAGAGCTCGAGTGGAGGCGGCTTCGGGGGCACCAGGGGGGTAGCTCTGCGGGGATTACTTGTTTTGGGCTGGAAAGACAGACACAAGAGGTTTGAATGCCGATCATCCGGGGTGAATTGATATATGTCCGGTTCATGGCTCTCATTCGGGTGATATCGCACACCTATGTCTGGGGATCGGGCACCTATGTCTGGGGTTCGGGGGCTCTCATTCGGTGATGTGCAGGTATATTCGCACACCTATGTCGGCTATGGGGAGGTCTTATTTATATTTTAAATTATTTAATTTCATTAAGTTCATTATTAAACATGATTTTTATAAATATTATATTTTTAAAGCTTAAGTTATACAAAATAAATATTTTGGTCTAATGATAATAATATGAACCGTAACCAATAATAATATTCTCCGTCTTGAGTTGTAGTGGGCTTGAGACGTAAATTCATGTATATCGACTCAATTTTGCTCAGGGCCTAGAGTGGGAGTACCAACTCACCTATTATTCCTTCCTCCTCAGGAAGGAAACCCTAACCCCTCCAAATGAGGGGAACAAACAAACACAAACACCTTTTCAAGTCGAGTGGGGCTAAGTCCAAAAAAGCTCTTTGCCATGGGAAAGGAGGCGACTAAGAATGACACTCATGTGGTGACCCTACATTTCTATTAACTCTAAACCCACCTTTGTGTTGTTTGATTCCGGAGCTACACATTCCTTTATATCTGTACCCTTTTTCATGCCGAGTCTTGAACCTTAAGTCATATGATAGAATTGTTGATTCGGTAGTTGTACCTTAGAGGAGTCGGTGTCTTGTGATAGAGTCTACACTAGGGGTACCAATCCGGATCGGGAGGTTGTGTTTCACCGTGACCTTATAGAGTTTCCATTGGGGGTTTTTAGGTGATTAGGGATGGACTGGTTAGGGAAATACAAAGCTTTTATCGATTGCTATCAGAAGAAAATCTCATTGAGGGGACCTAAGGGAGCTAGGGTGTCATATAAGGGGTATGTGGTCAAGCCAAGAGTCAAATTCATATATGTTAACACCCTAAAGTCGAGTTTGGAAAGGGGATCGGTTAATCTTGTGTCGATGTGGGATTGTGAGTCGGAGACCCCTAAGGTGTCCGAGATTCCACCCTTAATACTGGTGAGGGAGTTCGAGAGAGTATTTCCGGAGGACATTCCAGGGTTACCACCGAAAAGAAAAGTGGACTTTTCCATTGATGAAAACCGGTGACAGGTTGGCCGATTTCTAAACCACCTTACCGTATGGGACCAAAGGAGATGGAGGAATTGAAGAAGCGATTGGATGAGCTAACAAAGAAAGGCTACATACGGCCTAGTGTTTCACCTTGGGGAGCACCAATGTTGTTTGTCAAGAAGAAAGATGGAAGCTTGAGACTTTGCGTGGATTACCGTGAGTTGAACAATGTGACCATCAAGAACCGTTATCCTTTGCCAAGGATCGATGATTTATTCGATCAATTAAGTGGAGCCGGAGTTTTCTCTAAGATCGATCTGAGGTCGGGTTATCACCATTTGAGGATTAAGAACGAAGATATACCTAAGACCGCTTTTAACATGGGAGTACTTGGTATGGGCACTATGAGTTCGTGGTCATGCCATTCGGGTTGACTAATGCGCCAGTTGTTCATGGACTTGATGAATCGAGTGTTCGGTCCTTACCGGACAAGTTCGTGGTTGTGTTCATCGATGATATCCTGGTGTACTCCAAGAACGAGGAAGTACATGAGGAACATTTGAGGTTAGTATTGAAAACCTTGGAGGAGAACCATTTTTCCTTATATGCCAAGGCGAGCAAGTGCGAGTTCACGGTTAGTTGAAGAAAGTTGCTTTTACTCGGGGCATGTGATTTCCAAAAAAGGGTGTCGGTTGATCCTAGTAAGATTGAGGCAGTGACAAGATGGCAGAGTCCTAAGAATGTGGGTGAGATCCGAAGCTTCTTGGGGCTAGCGGGTATTATCGAAGATTTGTCAAGGACTTCTCAAAGATCGCAAAGCCATTGACGTCATTGATGCGGAAGGAGAACATGTTTGTTTGGGATGAGAGTTGTGAGGAGGCGTTTCTAACCCTCAAAGAACGTCTCTATCTACATGCTCCTATCCTTGCACTACCGGATGGGAATGATGATAATTTCGAGGTGTATACCGATGCTTCCAAGAAGGGTCCTGGGTGCGTATTGATGCGAACGGGAAGGTAATCGCTTTAAGCTTCTCGAAATTGAAGACCTATGAGGAGAATTACCCTACTCATGATCTAGAGTTGGGGGCAGTGGTGTTTGCGCTTAAACTATGGCGACATTATCTTTATGGAGCTACCTTCAAAGTGTTTTCCGAATCATTTAAGAGCTTAAAATACATTTACACACAAAAGGATTTTAAATTATTTATATTTCATTAAGTTTATTATTAATGATATTATCAAGGAGATGGATCGAATTGATTGGCGATTATGACATGGAGATACTTTATCATGAGGGGAAGGCGAATGTCGTGTAGACTCGATGCTTTGAGCAGAAATCCATCCATGCTTTCCTCCTCACATAAATCATGAAGGAAACCCTAACCCCTCCTCCTTCCTCTTTCAGGGTGAGGATGCATATGAGCTCTCCTCTTACAAATCTTCAAAACATGGGAATCCGATCTATCCTTAGATGCTTTCGTTAGAAGGAAAAGATCCGACTTTCCTCCAGACTCTAATGGTACCCTGGGTTTGACTTAGTTGGATTTCACTTGCTTTAAACTTTAAAAGGTTTTAAAAATCAACATTATTTTTGTGTGTTTATATAGTTCTTTTGATTCATTATGTTAAAGAATCTTTTCTTGTCCATGTTGAGTTGAATGAGTTTTTATCAGGGAAGATCTCATGATGCTAGAATTCCATCCATGCTTTGGGTGGAATGTTTATATGGATGAATTAGTAAAGAAACCGTCTTATTCATGCTTAATAATTGTGTTTAATTATGTCACGACTTTGTTACTTGTTTGGAATTGTTGATTCCGAGAGTTGTTTGTTATCCATACTTTTATGGTAGTCCGAGGTTTGGGGGAGGTTTTTGAGGTTTGGGGACGGTGGTGTGTTCCGGATAATGAGGAGCTGAAGAGGAAGATTCTTACTGAGGCATATGCTACACCATACTCAGTTCATCCTGGGGGAGATAAGATGTACAAGGACCTCAAGAAGACTTTTTGGTGGCCGAATATGAAGAGGGAAGTTGCTGAGTTCGTAGCTCGATGCTTGACGTGGCAGAGAGTGAAGGGTGAACATAAGAGACCGCAAGGGAAGGTTCAACCATTAGATGTGCCAGAGTGGAAGTGGGAGAGTATTTTCATGGATTTCAATGTTGGGTTGCCTCGAACTCAGAGAGGTAACAATATGATTTGGGTGATCGTGGATAGGCTAACCAAGTCGGCTCACTTTATTCCCATGAAGGATACTTGGAGTAAAGCTGAGTTGGCCAAGGCTTATGTTCAGTATGTGGTGAAGCTGCATGGTGTGCCCAAGGACATCATTTCCGATAGAGACTCTCGGGTTTCTATCCAAATTCTGCGAGTTGCGATCATTAATGGGTACTCAGTTAAAGATGAGCACCGCTTTTCATCCAGCTACAGATGGTCAGACAGAGAGGACTATTCAGACACTCGAGGACATGTTGAGGGCTTGTGTTTTGGAGTTCGGTGGGTCTTGGGAGGATAGACTGGGGTTGATTGAGTTTTCATACAACAACAGTTATCACGCTAGTATTGGGATGGCTCCATTTGAGGCTCTATATGGCAGGAAGTGTAGGAGTCCTGTGTGTTGGGATGATCGAGCCGATGCGGTAGTTTTGGGACCGAGAGATGATTCAGAGATGGTTGAGCGAGGTGCGATCATTCAACAGAAGATGAGGGCTGCCCGGACCGTGAGAAGAGTTATCTTGACGCTAGGAGAAGCGACATTTCTTTCAAGGTGGGAGAGAAAGTACTTCTTAGAGTGTCTCCGATGAAGGGAGTGATGAGATTCGGGAAGCGGGGAAAGTTGAGCCAGAAGTTCATTGGGCCATATGAGATCTTGGATAGAGTTGGAGAGGTGGCATATCGGCTAGCCCTACCACCAGCTTTAGCCAAGGTGCATAATGTCTTCCATGTTTCTCAGTTGCGAAGGTATTTGAGTGACCCTTCGCATATTTTGAGCCATGATGTGGTCGAGGTGGACGAGCAGTTGACCTACATCGAGACACCTAAGGAGATTTTGGACATGAAAGTTAGAAAGACCAGGCACAGAGAGATTGCATTAGTGAAGGTGTTGTGGACTAATCATAAGGCAGAGGAGGCTACCTGGGAAACCGAGGCCGCAATGAGAGAGAGTTATCCACATCTGTTCACTTGAGGTAAGTTACGGGACGTAACTTTCTTTTTAGGAGGGTAGAATGTAACATTTCGTGTTTATTTAGTCTAGCTGTGTGTTTGACTGTGTTACTTATAATGGATGTCTTTTATATTCGGATGACATGTTTGGTATGGGAGCGAACTTCGGGACGAAGTTCATTTTAAGGGGGAAAGACTGTAATACACCGTATTTTATTATCAATTGAGCGAGATATTATTATTTAATAGTAACGTAAAAATAATTAAATCATGTTGTTATGGTAATGGTAAAAGCGTAAAGGTAATTAATTGATTCATATTGTAAGATGAGTCGGGTTTATAGTTTTAGGTGGCATGTTGGGTCAAGATGTTATAACCCATTTACCCACTTACCCATTTACCATTTTACCACTCACCAAAACCCTAAAACCAAACCCTAAATCAACCTTAAAACCCAATCCCCTTCCTACCGTCATTTTTTGCACATCATCATCATCAACCTCTTTTCCTCCACGCCGCAAGCCTCAATTACAGCCAACGAGCGCTGATACGTGCATATTCTATACACTTTATCTGTGGTTTTGGCACGTATTTTCATGCATATTTGATAGCTTAAGGCTACTATTTCTCCCGAAACGGTTTACTTTGCATTTTCTATGATTTATTGTAGGAATGCGTGGAAGTAGGCTAAATCAAGCCAAGTTCGTCCTCCGGGAGCGAGTTCAAGGAAGCTAAGAGGAAGGAGAGTTCATTCACTCACCTTGAGATGCGTGCAAGGAGTGAAGAGTCATTTTGGAACATCAAGGAGCCTCTGCACAGCATTATCAGTCGATCGACTAAGCCTTTTAGTCGATCGACCACTGGAGCTCAGACAGAAGTTACTGTTCCGCGTGTTCGGTCGATCGACCGTGCAGACCAGTCGATCGACCTGACTTCGAGCTGATGTTTAATTTTCCGTGTTAGACTTTTAAAAGCCCAACTTGTAATTAACTTTCAGTATCTTTTTATCAGTGGAACGCAGCAACTTTTAGGTTATGTTATTGATTCTGGAAAAAAACTCAGTTTTCAGATCTAGCTTGAGACGGAAACCTTTGATTCGAATGCTTTGTTCTTGATATTCAATTAGTAAGCCTTTTATGCAATTCTTCCTTTTCTTAATTTCACTTGTTATTTTAATTTTTGTTTCATCAATTAATTTCAGTATTGAATTTCTCTCCTTTGTCCTAGTTAGATTCCATCATGTTGAATTTGTTCTTATTTATTAATTTCGCAATTAGAGTAGTCATGATTAAGAGTAGGTAATTCTTTGATTGGGAATGAGGTGAGCCATGGTTTTAAATTAGGACAGTTGTGTAGCATGAGTTCTTCCGTATTGGTCTTGTTATCTTTTGATGGACTTCTTTGCTAGGTCGAAAGATTGGTAAATTTATTTATCGCTAGATTTAGAATCTCTCTTGAGTGAAAACTTTGATAGATTCTAGGGAATTTTTAGACCGTGAGGTTAGTTGAGCTTTGATCGCAAGATTAGCTTATTTTCTCTGAGACCGTATTATGAGATCTCTGCTGCTTGACTGACCTGTTACTTGCCATGGTTAACCGAAATTCCCGATCCTCTCTTTATCTTGTTAAGAATATTCATTTTTGCAATTAGCCTGTTAGCCAACCAATTTCAAAACCCTCAATTAATTGTTACTTTTATAGACTGAAAATTAGCAAACAAAATCAACCTTGTCTCTCTGTGGTTCGACCCTTACTATCGCTAGCTATAGTTTTAGTTTGGAATTATAAATTTAATTTTGGTACTAAACGACGGTATCAAATTTTGGCGCCGTTGCCGGGGAGACGGTGTAATTCTGTTTGCTTTATTTTAGTTTATTTTCCTTGTCTCAGGGAACTTTTGTTCCTTGAGGCCGTTGCTTACCTTTGCTTCTAGTTTTGCTTTTGCACAGTTAGAAGACAGGTTTTTGAGAGGAAGACTTGAGTACTCTCATTTTGGAAGCTATGGCTACGATATATGATAATTTTCACCAAAGGAGCACCACCTTCCAAAGGGGCAACAGATTACCTACCCCTTCTACTAGGTAAATTCGAGTTTCGTTCCTCTTATATTGATTTAGTGGAACGGAATCGATTCATGGGTCTACCAGGAGGAAGACCCCTTGAAACATATGGAAATTTTCACGGACTATTGCTGTTCAATACCTATACCGGAGAGGGTAACTCAAGATGAAGTAAAGGGGTTCATGTTCTTATACTCCTTGAAGGATTCGGCGCGAGATTGGTATCGCTACCTCGATAGAGTAGCAAATGAGTCACCGATTGGACATCTTTAGCACTAGCCTTCTACAAGAAGTACTTCCCGCCTTCGAAGACTGATGCCTTGAAGAGTAAAATCACGAGTTTTCAGCAAGGAGCCGACGAAGATTTTTGTGAAGCATGGGGACGTTTCAAAAGTTTGGTCCGAGCTGTCCCCCATCATGGTTTCCAAAGAATGGTATCTTTGCAATCTATTTTACAATGCTTTATATGATGATTACAAAGTCATTTTGGATGCAAATTTTGCTAATGGTAGGTTCCAAAATAATACCGGTCAAAGTAAAGGTTGGAACACCATTGAGGAGATGGCGATCCATAAAGCCGAGTTTGGAAGTTCACGTGGTAAGTCACGAAAGCAAAGTGAAGACATGACTCGTTTTGTTGTGTCACTTATAACTTCCATTTCTACCCGTCTCGAGAAACTCGAGACTTCTGAAGCTTCCAAAGGGAAAGTCGAAGTTCCTATTCAAAACTCAGATGAGATCGAGAAGTTAAGGGAGATGGTCCAACTCCTTTTGGTTCAAGTGGCAAATATGGAAGCAAAATGGGATTGAGTCCTCACAGAATTTTGTGAAACAATTGGAGAATATGGAGGCTAAGCAAGCCGCTAATTCTTCAATTAAATGTGAAGGGCCGGTTGAGACGATCAATGCCATCAATCTCAGAAGTGGCCTTTCTTATGAAAGTCCCGATAAGCCAAAGGAAGACTCGGGAAATGATGAAGAAGCTCGTTTGAATTCTCGATGCAAAACGAGTCCGAATGCCGATGGTTGGTCGATCGACCTGCATTCCCGATCGATCGATCAATCGTCGACAAAATAGTTTCGGTCGAAACTATTACACACCAAAGACATCCATCGATCGACCAACATCCTCGATCGATCGATCGAGACACTGATGACGATAATTACGAGCAGAACTGTTCACGCCCGGCTACATAGTCGATCGACCACCCATACCGATCGATCGATCGATGGATCTCCGAGCATGATGCAAATCCGTCAACTAGTTTGCATGATTCGTCACTCATTGATGATTTGACGGGGTTTTAAACCTACGGAAGCCGAAGGTTACTGATCCTACGGCCGGTGTTGCGATCCCGTATCCGAAGCGTTTGAAGGCTACCAAACCGGAGCGTAAGTTTGGTAAGTTTCTGAGATGGTCCAGAATCTCGAGGTAACGGTTCCTTTAATCGATTTAATTACCCAAGTACCCTCTTACGCTAAATTTATGAAAGATATTTTGAATCGTAAGAGAAATTTTCGTGATAATGGTAATGTTGCGTTTGTAGAGGAATGTAATGTTCTTTCACAAGTTAATGTGCCACCTAAATTAAAGGACCCGGGTAGTTTTTCAATTCCTTGCACTATAGGTAACCACGTAATTGGAAAGGCCCTTTGTGACTTAGGGGCCAGTGTTAGTGTCATGCCGTATTCCGTTTGCGAAAGGTTAAACATTGGTAGACTTAAGGTGACCGATATTACCGTTCAAATGGCAAATAGATCGACTCAGAGACCTATAGGTGTTCTAGAGGATGTACTCGTTCGAGTGGGTAAGTTTTTTATTCCTGTCGATTTCGTTGTTTTGGACATTGCAGAGGATAGTCGATACCTATCATTTTAGGCGGACCGTTCTTACATACGATTGGGGCAATGATAGATGTCAAACGCGGAACCATCACCTTGGAGGTAGGGGATGGCACCATTGAGTTCGATCTTGCTCACAAGGCAACCGAACCTCGCCGATGAGGATACGTGTTATTCTATTGATGTTGTTGACAGGATTGTTACTTGTAATTGGAGGGAATCCTTAGCCAAGGATCCCTTAGCCGATCTAACTCATTCGATGAGTGTGCGGGTATCTGATGGAGAATGCTTTGAGGAGCCAAATGCTTTGGTTGCCTCAATGGAGAGCTACGAGCTCGATGAAGAAGAAGATGAGTTGCTTTTGACCCTGGCCAACGATAACTTGGTGAACACTTGCTACACCATTGAAGCCGATTCTGTCTATCTTTGTAGAGGTAAAGGTGCCGGCGTAAGCCACTTCCCCTAATCTTAAGTATGTTTTTCTAGATGATACGGAGCAAGACCCACTATTGTTAGCTCTAAGCTTAACGATGACCACTATGCCGCTTTGATGTGTGTACTTAAGAAAAACAGGAAGGCTTTGGGTTACTCTTTGGATGACATTAAGGGCATCAGCCCCGATGTTTGTATGCACAGGATAGAGTTGGAAGAAGGCCACAAGCCTTATAGACGAGGTCAACGCAAGTTGAACCCAAAGATGCAGGAAGTTGTTATGGCCGAGGTGATGAAACTACTTGATGCGGTATTATTTATACACATTGGCAACTCCAAGTGGGTTAGCTTGATTCAGGTAGTCCCGAAGAAAGGAGGGACTACCGTGGTTAAAAATGATAAAAATGAATTAATACCAACTCGAGTAGTGACAGGGTGGCGGATGTGCATTGATTATAGACAGTTAAATGCCGCCACTAAGAAAGACCATTTCCCCCTCCCTTTTGTTGACCAAATGACTGAAAGACTTGCTTCTAACAAATTTTTCTGTTTTCTAGACGGATATTCAGGGTTCTTTCAGATCCCTATTCATCCGGACGATCAGAGTAAGACCACTTTTACCTGTCCACAGGGTGTTTTTGCTTATCGTAGAATGCCTTTCGGATTGTGTAATGCCCCTGCTACCTTTCAGAGGTGCATGATGGGGATTTTTTCTGATTATAATATTATGGAAGTATTCATGGATGATTTCTCAGTTTATGGCAGTGACTTTGATCATTGTTTAGCTAACCTTGATAAAGTCATGCAGCGTTGTATAGATGTTAATCTTGTTTTAAACTGGGAAAAGTGTCGGTTTATGGTCAATGAGGGAGTTGTGTTAGGGCATCGATTTTACGATAAAGGTATACATGTTGACAAGGCAAAGGTGCAGGTGATTGAGCAATTACCTCCTCCCGTGAATGTTAAAGGAGTGAGGAGTTTCCTAGGTCACGCTGGTTTCTACCGGCGTTTCATTAAGGACTTTTCAAAAATTGCTAAACCACTTACACAATTGCTTCTTAAGGATGTCTTTGTCTTTGAATTTACTTGATGAGTGCCATGTCGCTTTTAACAGTTAAAGGAGGCCCTAGTTTCTCGCGCCAATCATTCAAATTTGATTGGGACCTCCCATTTGAGATCATGTGTGATGCCGCGATTATGCTATCGGTGCGATTCTGGGACAAATGAAAGAATAAAGCTTTGAATGCCATATACTATGCGAGCCGAACTCTGGATGAGGCTCAAGTCAACTATTTTACCACCGAGAAAGAGTTTCTAGTCGTTTTTTTGCTTTAGACAAATTTCGGTCTTATTTGTTAGGTTCTAAAGTTATTGTTTACACTGACCATGCAGCGTTGAAGACTCTCTTTATTAAGAAAGATGCGAAGCCGAGGCTTTTGAGGTGGATACTCCTTTTGCAGGAGTTTGATTTGGAGATCAGAGATAAGAAAGGAGCAGAGAATGTGGTAGCCGACCACTTATCTCGTCTGCGGTGACGAAAAAGGGAGGATTCTTTGCCTATTAATGATTCCTTTCCTGATGAGAGTTTGTTAGCTATTACTACTTCAGGTTCTTATCCACCCCCTTGGTTTGCTTGATTTTGCTAACTTTGCTTTGTGACAGTAGGATACCACCGAGCTTTCATGGCGTGAAGAAGAAGCGGTTTGCTTATGATGCCAGACAATATTTTTGGGATGATCCTTATGTTTTCAAGGAATGCGCAGACGGTCTCATCCGGAGATGCGTGCCTCAGTGGGAGGTGAAGGATATCCTAGAGGCTTGCCACTCCTCTGCTTATGGTGGTCGTCACGGTCCGTCCAGGACCGTAGCTAAGGTACTCCAATCTGGTTTCTATTGGCCAACTTTGCATGCAGTTATTGTCGCATTTTGTTCTTTGAATGCGATGCTTGTCAAAGATCGGGAATATTTCCAAGAGACATGAGATGCCACAGTAGGCATTCTTGAGGTTGAGATTTTCGATGTCCGGGGCATTGATTATCAAGGACCTTTTCCGAGCAAATCAAGGTAATAAATATATCCTCGTAGTCAGAGATTATGTATCCAAATGGGTGGAAGCTATTGCTACTCCCCATTGTGATGCAAAAGCCGTGATTAAATTGTTTAAAAAGATTATTTTCCCTCGTTTTGGTGTCCCTCGGGTTGTCATTAGCGATGGGGGAATGCATTTTAAAGAGAAACAACTTAGTGCTTTATTGACTAAATTCGGTGTCCAACATCGTAGAGGTTTGGGGTATCATCCCCAAACTAGTGGTCAGGTTGAGGTTTCTAACAGAGAATTGAAAGAAGTCTTAGCTAAAGTTGTTTCTAAATCACGGAAAGACCGGAGTCTCAAGTTAGTGATGTCTTATGGGCTTATAGAATCGTTTTTAAAACGCCAATCGGGACGTCACCATACCGATTGATTTATGGTAAGACATGTCATTTACCTGTTGAGTTAGAGCGTAAGTCTTGGTGGGCTATTTGTGATTTGAATTTGGATCCTAACCTCTCTCGTGAGAAACGCATGACACAACTGAATGAGCTAGAGGAATTTAGGCTGCTGGCCTATGACAATGCAAGGATCTACAAGGAGAAATCAAAGCGCTGGCACGACAAGAGAATCATAAAGCGCGAGTTCCATATTGGCGATAAGGTACTTCTCTTTAACGCTCGTATCCGTTTATTTCCTGGTAAGCTGAAATCCAGGTGGACCGGCCCCTATACGGTCACATCTGTCACAAAGTTCGGATCTGTTGAATTGGAGACCTCTGCTGGAGAAAGGTTCAAGGTAAATGGCCAATATGTGAAGCACTACCATGGATCAGATGCATATGTTGGGAAGGTCGAGGTTTTGTACTTCGATCCGCTATCAGATGATGAGAAGTGAGGTAACAAGGTCGTGCGGGACCTCTTAAACCAGCGCTAACTGGGAGGCAACCCAGGTTGTAGTTATTCTGTAATTTAGGATTTCCGTTTTGTTGTTTCATTCATTTTGCTTTTAAGTTTTCTTGTTTTGTTTCCTTTATTTTCATGCATTTGCAATTTCTTGGTTTGGGAAAATTGTACGCCTTTGATAATTTCTGCAGGAATTTATTTTATGCAAAGTGCGTAAGTGGTCTACTGGATTTTTGCGAGAGACAGACAGGAAGTTATGATGGCAAAATGAATTTTGACGATTTTAATCCCAATTGCCAGTTCAAACAGTCGACCGACTAGGAGGTTCAGTCGATCGACTGAAGCGAGGAGTATAGAGGCTACTGTGCATAGGGTAGCGGTCGATCGACTGGGTCACATAGTCGATCGACCACCAAGGAGAGTCCAGAAGCAATGATTTTGAAGGATCAGTCGATCGACCACGTGAGCTGGTCGATTGACCAGTCCGCGGGTTCAGAGGAAGTTAATAAGGGGAGTTTACATCCTTCTTTTCTCATTCATTCACTTCCCAAAAATCTGAAAAACAAAAGAAACCCTAAGTTCCCTCCCCCTACTGCGATTTTCACCTCATTCCCGTCTTAATCACTTGATTTTTATTGCTTTAATCTTCAAAGTTCATCAAGGTATGTTTCTAATCTCATCTTTATGCTATTTATTCGAGTTTTGCTGAAGTTCCATGTGAAATCTTCGAGTAATATGCCCTTGAGATGACAAAAATCGATTTGGGGAAAACGATTTTAGGGTGTGATTCCTGGTCTTTTATGTACTTTAATTGCTTATTCTAGGCTTTCCCCTTTGATTTTCGACTCTAATTAGCAATTAGAAGATGGTTATTTCTATTTTCCCCAAAAATTTCGAAACCCTAATTTGCGCGGATCATCTAATTTTGATTCGGGTTTCTAGAAATTGGAATTCAAGTTGGTTGATTGTTGCTAATTTGATCCTTTTGCAGGAACAAGAATGACAAAAAGGAAGGAACCAATGCAGGAAGGGCAGTCGAGCCAACGGCCTGCTAAGCGGCCGCGCGGACCGCCTCTGATGATAGAAACCACTACGGATAGTTTACCTAACTATCCGCAGGTTATCTTTGAAAAACCTATTCAGCGCGCTAAATTCTCTTTCTTTGCTTCGTCTGTAAAGGTCACAGCTACCCGGTTTCTCCACAAAGACACTTTGGAGAAACTAGGCTGTTACGAGTCGGTCGTGTCCCTGCTAAATGGGACGGGTATGACGGGTCTTGTGGACATGTCTGAGTTCACATATTACGTCATGACCCTCGAATTCTTTTCCTCTTACGCTTTTGATACCAAAGCCTTTGAGGCTGATGAGACCAACCCCTGCATTTCCTTTCGACTTTTTAATGTTAATTATTCTCTGACACTTGCTAATTTTGCGGGTTTTCTGGGTCTGTACTTTGAGGGTAGCACCTCGGACCCCTCTGACACTCACCAGGCCATGTGGTCCTGCATTGGTGACACTTACGGGTCGAGGAGAACGGGTACTTCCGTTCACTTGCCCCCTCTTCGTTATTTTCTACGGCTAATGGGTAATACCATTTTTGGCCGTAAAGAGTCGAATAATGTTAACAAGATTGAGCTTTCAATTTTGGCGGGTTATCTGAACGTTGAGCGTCGGAGAGCCCGCATCTATAACATTGCCTACTTGACCGCCGCTCACTTTCAGACTGTAAGTGCGGGCGCCTTGACCACCATTGCCTGTGGCGGTTTGGTGACACGTATCGCCAACCGTCTTGTTTTACTTTTCCCTCGACAGGAGGATCCCATTGACCCAGAGCTGCGTTTTATGGACCTCCCTTACGCGAGGAGTGTCTATTGGGTCGATAGACAGATGCGGTGGAAGATTGACTCTTTCATCTCGTGACCGCATCCCCACACCGGCTACCCTCTCGTCTTGCCCCTCACCACTGTTGAGGGGGCTGCTAGGCCACCTTTGCCTAGTTACAGGGCTTCCTTTGGTGGCGGCCACGCCTTCCGCGGCACTTCGAGGAGGGCTCGTGCCTCCTCTTCACAGCACCCCTACCCCCACTCGCTCCCACTCGCTAGCACGTCCACTTTTCGACCACCTACTCCCTTAGTTGTCCCTCCGGTCATGGACCGAGGGCAATGTCACGTGTCTTGGGTGACTTGTGCAGAGCTTCAACGAGCACAGATTGGACACGGCCATCGCCCGTTTCCGCTACGACGAGCTAGCTCGGGATGCTTCCCAAGGGTGACTGGCTCACCCTTCTTACTTTGTTCCCCCGAGGGTGGCTACCCTCAGTCCGCTAGAGACCCCCTCCTACCACCACCACTACCGGTCCCTCCACTTCCAGGAGAGCCACTCCCTCCGTTTCCAGGAGAGCTACACCTGCTGCTGAGGAGGAGGAGAGTGAGTCGGGGTCCGACGAGGACAGTGACCCCTCCTACGAGGGTGGAGATTAGATGCCGGTGACCTCCCCGTTTTCGGCTGGTTTGGGGAGGTCGTATTTTGTGAGTTGTTTTTCCTTTCTCTTTTCGCTTCCTTTTACCTTTTATGCTTTTATTCTCCCATTAATCTGCTGGTGATTTGCTGTTGAGCACAATGGGGACATTGTGCGTTTTGGTTTGGGGAGGGTATTTGCATATGCCTTTTGTTTTGCATCTGCATTTGTTTTTTATTGCATTTCAGTCACATGTTTAGTGCATTTCTGTTTGCATTTGTTTTTATTTTCACCATCTTAAAAAAAAAAAAAAAAACCCAAAAATATCACGTTTACCTTTGCATTTAGTTGAGTTGGATTGGAGTTTTTAATGATGATTCTGCTCTATTAGTCAAATATGCCATTCCTTGCCTTTTCATAGCTGCTTAGCAAGAATTAAAAGTGATCTCTCAAATTTCGTTATGGAATCCATTTCGGGCAATTAGACTTGACTCATTACTTTTGGCAAACTACTTATACCTTCTGAGATATAGAGCCTATAACTGGTGACATTTATGACCGGTTAATTTAGGATTGAGAGTAGTTACTCCCTTCATTTCATGTTTTGCACGTGTATGAGTTTTGATTTCTTATTGCCTATACGCATTGGTTTGTGGTCGGTATTGCATGTTTAGAGAACTTTTGCATCCTCCCCTTTCTCATTTTACCCCACTAACTCCACTATAAGCCAAAATTGCCAGTTGCCCTCAACTACATCCCATACTTAACCTACCATTGTGCCAAGCTAGGAAGTAGTAGAGGAATTTGTTGATTTAAGCTGTTTTGGTTCGCTCTTGTAATGTTGGAGCGGGTATTTTTGAGAAGTGAAGAATTTACTTCAGCCTGGAAACAGGAAGAAAGAAAAAGATTTAGAAAAGATGAAAAAAAAAGGAGTTGTTTACCTGGCAGAGTGTTCTGAAGTGTGCAGGGTGGTCGATCGACAGCCCTCATTGGTCGATCGACCACCAGTTCAAATTTCGAAAAAAAAAAAAAAAGAAAGAAACAGGAATAGGAAAATGAAAAAAAAAGAGAGAGTCTTGAAAACAATAAGTCTTGGCTGAAATAAAACACGCCTCATGTGTTTACCTCTTGATTTGGAGGCGTCCGTTTGGATTTGTGAGTTGCCTAGTCAATAAAGGCATGTTCTTTTTGTTGAGTTGGAAGGACGGGATTCGGTTTCTGATGGTTCGTTAGGTACTAGCTTGGCTCTTACCTTCACTTTCCCATAATTGTTTTGCCTCTTCTTTCCCACTTAGCCTCACATTTCCAAATTTTGCAATAGTTCGGCATGTGATAGTCCTTGACGGTGGTTATGCGTATGTACGGTAAATAGAATCGTTATTCATGCTAGTCAAGCATACATGTTTTGTCGGTCGCAGTCTAGGTGAGAGACTATATTTTTCTTCCCTCTCTTTACGTAATATCTTACCATTTGCTTTGCTGAGAGAAGAGCGATCCGGGAGAGTCCGATTGTATGAGTCTTGCAAGGTCGAACGCCCGACTTAATTCTATGATATGCATAAATTTGTTCGCTTGATTTAAGCTTCGCAGTAGTTAACTTTGGGCATTAAATGGTTTGGCATTGACTTGTAGTTAGCTCTGAAATGTACTCCTTTTCATTTAGTTTCATACGGGTCATAGTGCTTGCTTGGGGACAAGCAAGGTTTGGTTTGGGGAGATTTGATACGTGCATATTCTATACACTTTATCTGCGGTTTTGGCACGTATTTTCATGCATAATTGATAGCTTAAGGCTACTATTTCTCCCGAAATGGTTTACTTTGCATTTTCTATGATTTATTGTAGGAATGCGTGGAAGTAGGCTAAATCAAGCCAAGTTCGTCCTCCGGGAGCGAGTTCAAGGAAGCTAAGAGGAAGGAGAGTTCATTCACTCACCTTGAGATGCGTGCAAGGAGTGAAGAGTCATTTTGGAAGCATCAAGGAGCCTCTGCACAGCATTATCAGTCGATCGACTAAGCCTTTTAGTCGATCGACCACTGGAGCTCGATGAAATTCTTTTCATTCGCGTGTTCGGTCGATCGACCGTGCACTACCGATCGATCGACCGACTTCGACTTGGTGATGTTTAATTTTCCGTGTTAGACTTTTAAAAGCCCAACTTGTAATTAACTTTCAGATCTCTTTTTATCATGGAACGCAAAGAACTTTTAGGTTATGTTATTGATTCTGGAAAAAACTCAGTTTTCAGATCTAGCTTGAGACGGAAACCTTTGATTCGAATGCTTTGTTCTTGATATTCAACTAGTAAGCCTTTTATGCAATTCTTCCTTTTCTTAATTTCACTTGTTATTTTAATTTTTGTTTCATCAATTAATTTCAGTATTGAATTTCTCTCCTTTGTCCTAGTTAGATTCCATCATGTTGAATTTGTTCTTATTTATTAATTTCGCAATTAGAGTAGTCATGATTAAGAGTAGGTAATTCTTTGATTGGGAATGAGGTGAGCCATGGTTTTAAATTAGGACAGTTGTGTTGCATGAGTTCTTCCGTATTGGTCTTGTTATCTTTTGATGGACTTCTTTGCTAGGTCGAAAGATTGGTAAATTGATTTATCGCTAGATTTAGAATCTCTCTTGAGTGAAAACTTTGATAGATTCTAGGGAATTTTTAGACCGTGAGGTTAGTTGAGCTTTGATCGCAAGATTAGCTTATTTTCCCTGAGACCGTATTATGAGATCTCTGCTGCTTGACTGACCTGTTACTTGCCATGGTGAACCGAAATTCCCGATCCTCTCTTTATCTTGTTAAGAATATTCATTTTTACAATTAGCCTGTTAGCCAACCAATTTCAAAACCCTCAATTAATTGTTACTTTTATAGACTGAAAATTAGCAAACAAAATCAACCTTGTCTCTCTGTGGTTCGACCCTTACTATCGCTAGCTATAGTTTTAGTTTGGAATTATAAATTT
>NW_027413478.1:0-36713 GCF_048544455.1 Silene latifolia | reverse complement strand
CTCGACTTGATATATAGACATGGTTCCTCGACCATTCGAGTGAATCCATTTCTTTATCATGTAATTGACGATGATTCAACTCCTTGATGTTTGCTTAAGTCCATAAATGGAACGCTTAAGCTTGCACACTTTCTTAGGATTTTTTGGATCGATGAAACCTTCGGGTTGTACCATGTACAACTCTTCCTCCAAAAACCGTTTAAGAAGGCGGTTTTCACATCCATTTGCCAAATTTCATAGTCATGAAAGGCGGCAATCGCTAAGATAATCCGAATGGAGCAACGGCGTGACTACGGGTGCAAAAATCTCATCGTAGTGCAAACCTGGCACTTGGGTGAAACCTTTAGCAACTATAGTCGTGCTTTGTAGATATCTTGTTGACCTTCCAGAATGCTTTATCTTGTAAAGCCATTTTGCATTGAAGGGGGACGAACCTTGCGAGTCGACAAGATCCCACGTTGTTCTCATACATGGAGTCCATCTCGGATTGCATGGCCTCAAGCCATAGCTTTGAGTCGAAGCGAGTCATGGCACCTTTATAGGTTGCGGGTTCACTACTCGTTAAGAGTAGAATGTCATCTATGTCATGTTCCTCGACCATACCAATGTATCTGTCCGGAGGAATAGAGACTCTTCCCGACCTCTAGGTTCCTCGGGGAATATTCACCGTGGCGGGATTGAAGGAATTGGTTCCTCCAATGGTTGCTCGGTGTTTGGTTCTGGAATCTCCAACAGTTCGAAGGTTCTATCACTCTTTGCATTCTCGAGAAATTCCTTCTCTAAGAATGTCGCACTAGGCGCAACAAAAACGCGTTGTTCGGTTGGCGAATAAAAGTAATGACCAAGTGTTCCTTTAGGATAACCTATAAAGTATGTCTTGACCGGTCGCGGGCCGAGCTTATCCTCGTGTCTCCACTTGACATAAGCCTCGCATGACCCCAAACCGTATAAAGGACAAGTTAGGGACCGTTCCCTTCCATAGTTCATATGGAGTCTTGTCATGACTTTAGACGGACTTGATTAAGTATTAGAGCGGGTGACAAAAGAGCATAACCCCATAATGAATCAGGTAAAACCGTGTGACTCATCATGGATCGAACCATATCAAGTAGTGTTCGATTTCTCCGTTCGGACACACCATTCAATTGGGAGGTGTTCCGGTGGAGTTAACTGTAGGGCAATCCCACGATCCTTTGGGTGTTGATCAAACTCGTGAGAAAGATACTCGCCACCACGATCCGAGCAGTGTTTTAATCTTTCTACCCAATAGGTTACGCACCCTATTTTGGTATTCCTTGAATTTCTCAAAGGATTCACTTTTGTGCTTCATTAAGTAGACATAGCCATATCTACTTAAATCGTCAGTGAAAGTGATGAAATACCTATAGCCTTCTCGTGCGGTGATTGACATAGGACCACATACATCCGTGTGTATGAGCCCTAATAGGTCGGCAGCGCGCATTCCAACACCTTTGAAGGAAATCCAAGTCATCTTACCGATGAGACATGATTCACACGTGCCAAATGATTGAAAATCAAAGGCGAGATAGCTCCATGTTTGATGAAATTTGTTTTTCTGCGTTTCTCATTAATGTGTCCCATACGGCGATGCCATGAATCGTTTGATCTTTGTCACCAACCTTTAACTTTTTATTCATTACGTGTAATATTTCATTAAGTCTGATCTAAAACATAAATTCCATTCATGAAACTGCCCTACCGTAAATCATATCGTGTAATGAGAAAATGCAAGCATTGTTTTCTATTACAAATGAAAAACCAAGTTTATCAAGCGCAGAAACTGAAATAATGTTTTTGGAAAGACTAGGTACATAATAGCAATCATATAATGATAACTCAAATCCGCTAGGAAAATTGGATCACATATGTCCCCTTGGAGATGGCAGCTACTCTTGCTCCATTCCCAACACGCTGAGTCCACCTCACCCTACGGGGGTTCGATGTTTGAGCCCGCACATGATTACACAGATGAGAACCACAACCATTATCAAGTACCCAAGTTCCGTAACTTGCGTGGTTAATCTCAATCATATGAATAAAAGTAGAAGAGAGAAGACATACAGCGGGTTTAACACGACTGCCTTTAAGTCCTCATGATAAGCAGGCATGTGCGTCTCCAATGCCCGATCTTGTGGCAATGATGGCATTCATGTTTTCACTCTTGCTCTTTGTCATGCACGATGAGTTACTCGACTCACCGGGACCACTCTTCCACGAACCCGACTTCTTGAACCGCCTTACCTCTTTGTTAGGTTTTGGGAGCTTTGCCCTTACCTTTCCCTTTGTTTGACTTCCTAACGAGGACATCCTTTTGAGCTCCCCGAACTTCATGTCCTTCTCGGTCTGTACGAGGAAGGAGTGCAGTTCATGGGGAGTTTTCTTCAAATCATTCATATAGTAATTAGCTCTAAATTGCGAATAACCATCGTGGAGTGAATGAAGAATACGGTCGATAACAATATTCTGATATTCTGATTAAAAGGTCTCGATTTCTAAACATTCTCAATCATCTTTGAGAATGTGTGGGCTAACAGTTGGCCTTAAGGGAGTCTCGCATCAAAGAAGCGAGTGGTATGCTCATAGGTCACGATTCTCGGTGCTTTTGAGAATTCCTTAGTGAGCGTGGTGAAAATCTTGTTTGCACCTTGGGCTATGAAAGCGTTTACGCAAATTGGGTTCCATTGCAAAAATAAGCACGTTTTTAATCGCACCCGCTTCCATGACGAAATCGTTATAAGTAGCGATCTCGTTAATTCCAGTAGTGGGAGGCTGGTGTGGCGGCATGGGCTCAGTAGATATTTGAGCTTTAAAATCGGCCCAGCTGACGGCATTCCCCGTATCTTGCCTCGATCCCATGAAGTTGGATCCATCATTCTTGATCGAGTGTACTGATTCATTTGATTCATGAAGATCCTAAGCCAGGACTCACGGTCCAATGTGGCACTTGGCATTGGGTTATCACTTGAACCAGCCATTTGATGTTAAGCGGAGTTTAAAACGTGATCTACACTCGAAAAAGAAAAAAAACAAAAGCGAAATAAGCAACTCATCTGAGGTGATTTAAGTCTATTTTAAATTCATTTTTAAACATGTAGACTCTTGCACTTGCATAATTGATCTCCCTCAAGAATGATACAAGTGATCCCAGACTCAATTTGATAAATTGATAAAGCCAGAGAAGAGAAGAGAAGAAGAGAGAGAGAGAGAGAGAGAGAGAGTGAAGTTGTTTAGCTAATTCTTAGGAAGAACTCTTGGTCGATAGATTTAGTAAATCTATCTATAGTCCACCATGATCACGGGATCGCATTGACCATAGTGTTGAGATAAAATAGGTCAATCGGTTCCAACTTACCCAAGCATAGAAGGGTCATAGTATGCCTACCACGAAGAAGGGACTCGTTGGAGTTTGACCTATAAGACCGTTTCAATTTTTGTTTATACGAGGAAGATCCCATGACTAAATTATAATTCATTTTAAGTGAACGAATAACTAGCGTCTGTTGTGAATGAATTAATTTAGATGATGACTAAAAACGTGTGACATGAGAATGTCAATGAAAACTAACTCGTGACCTATATGTGCTAGGTTTCATGCAATAAATTAGTGGTTTGGTTTTAGGCGGAATATGATGCATATTATCGTTCGAAAAATAAATAAATGAATGCAAACGTAAATAAAAATGTTCCTAGTGTGGCTATCTAGTAAAAAAGAACATAATACAACTTTGGAATCCGTTGGACTGAAAAGCTTGTCTTGATGTTCCATCTTGATCCAAGTAAGCGGAGTGAGCATCAGGTCTCCGTCTTTTGGTCTTCTCAAAAATTACAATTAAAATTACAAAATATAAACCTATTTACATTCTAATTAAATCAGCAATTACAAGTGAAAAATCCAAAACGGAAATGCGAGATCTCAAAATACAACCAAGACCGTGTTCCATCATTACGGTAACACGTTCTACGCTGGCCCGTCACACTAAGTTACAATCGCTTGTAAAGGTAAATACGTATTTAAAAGGCATTCACGGCATTCAACAAAGCAGTAAATAAAAATGCATCAACTAAAACAAATTCATGCGTGACATAATTAAATTATATTTAAATTTATCAAACCACCTTTTAATGATTAAAATTCGTGTGATAAAACCGCTTCTATCATTTAATTTTAATCTATTATAATCGTCATTTTAAAGACAATTTTTGCAAAACAACTATATGGTACGATGAGTGAACCGATTCACTATTAGCGAGTGTACTATATCCGGATAAAGTACATATTAGAAGCCAAAAGGAAAATTTAAATCAAAAGAAACAAATTTTCAAAGTCATAAGATAAACTCTCAATCCGTAATACAAGTGCTCCAATTTATATCGTGATTCACACCGATCAATCGCGCTGACGAGAATGCTAATTCGTGAGGTGCTCATCGACTAAACCGTGGCTTCATCGAGTACCTATATCGCTGAATACTTACCGAATGAAAAGTACGATGACAACCCCGAATGAAAGGCAGGTTTTGAAATGGTGTCAATGGTACAAAGAAGGACTCGCATCGGCAAAAGGTTTTGAGATGTACGATCGAGTACAACAGTGACTCATCATCAAAAATAAGATAGGAACAAAGACTGACGAGTGAAATACGTCGATCGAATGCAAAAGGGGCTTCAAAACTCTGGAAAACCAAACCTCGTGAAACTATTTCGAGATAAAATCAATTAAAATTTTGATCAAAACGCATCAAAACAAATTTGATAATTGATAAAACATGACATATTGTTATAATCTCCGTATAAAACAAACAACATGCATAAAAAACCAAAACGAAAGATGATAAAACCGTGTAATACATGACACTCGCTTCAACAAAACAAAACGAAAAAGATGAAATTGCCGTGTAATACATGACACGGTTTAAACAAATTCTCGCCGTGTATATCGCACGGGTTTTCAAGCACAAAAACATCGTTTCAAAAATCGTTTTATGAAAAACACATATAAAAATTTACGTGGCCTCGCTTCCGATACTACACTTGGGTTAATATCCGTATACTACCCCTTAAATTGCAGGACTATAACGTAAAATTTACATGCAATTTATAGTCATAAAACGATAAAAACAATAGAAACGATAAGTGTATGAAATCAACCCTGTCCTTTAATTGGTAAGAAAGACTGTAAATCTGCTTATCTCTCCTAATCGTTGCACCCAAGACTGGTCCGAGACATGCCCTTGTGTTAGAACAAGGTTCTCCGATTGCCTTGCAATATAGGGAGAACGATGAGTTTTGCTTCGAGATGAGATCTCTGCTTCTCTACAGAAAATGCTCTCTCGAAACCCTAATTTTCGCAATAAATGAATTCCCTGCAAGATGTATAAAGCCTCCTTTTGCCGGACGGCTCTCGCCAAACCGAGCGAGAGAAGCCCGTACGGGCTTTTCATTTTCTCTTCACTTAAACTCGCTGGCCCGGTCCATCACTCGCTATGTATATGACGGTTTATATTATAAATCATTACCTATCTAAATTAAGGCATCAGCCTAATAATACGGTTAGTCAAATATTAATACGTGTCCGACAAAACAAAGATTGTATAATTATTTTTAATATACATTTAATTAAATATAAATCACGTATATTTAATTTTACGAATTAACTGGCTAATTCGCCTTAGCCCATGATATTTAATCCGTATTAAATATAATATCTCAACATCACATATTTGACTAATTACTTAGTCAAATTATCCTGACTAATCGTTAGTCAATATTTGGCATTCTACATGACAAAGATTTTCATACCGTCACATCTCTCGAACGTATCCTAGGTGCGACTTTAGGGACCACTTGATCACCGCCATCCTGTATGACAATAACGTCAAACTTATCTAGCAAGCCAACCGTTATTGATAAACGTGATCAACTGAGCAATAATAACAAAGATATGCCCTTTGATCCTTTTTAGAGGTTTATTAGTCCCGCACTAATCGTTAAGGACACCAACCCCAACAACCTTCCCATGTGGATATTTTTATAAGGATAGCGACATTTGCCGCTACTCTTGGTACCGAAACTCTAAGCGCCACCCTAATTAAAAAAACTAAAAAAATATATTATAGTTTCGATTTGCGCCAACCCTTTAGGGGTAGAAATGTAAAACTAAAGTAAGATCTTCACCCTAACTAAATCACAAATCACCTAATACATAATCAAGACAATTTTGCAGAAAAAGCATAAATTTGATATTTTCCAATATAGAAACAAATGTATGATCAAGGATGTAAATTACGCATCGACGACATTACGATGAATTGATGACATCCCAAGTTTGTTATCTATCATCAACGTTATTCTAAAGATTTTCATCGCTTAAGTTAGTATCATAAATTTCTAGCTCCGTATTTACACACATGAGACTTCATTATTTCCAATTTTTATAAAGTAATTGGTTTTAGAACTAATGCGCAAAACTACTTAATTCATGAGTCACTTTGAAGCTTGTGATTAGCTTCAGACATTATATTTATAACCTGCATTCCAATTCAGATTTCAACTGGAAGTCTGCTATACCTAATCTAAGTCAAATTATATTAGAACACTCACGGTTTAGTTTAGCCAGTTTCATTCTCGCGAAGTATTTTTTTTCTAATAATCACAATAGACACTAAGAATTATCGAGCATCATTTAATGGTGTTTCTGCGGAATAAGGGCACCTACACATCACACAAACTATTCATAATATTGTTGGAGAAAATCAAGGAAATTAGAATATTGGAATAACAAGACTAAAAGAGAACACCACATTCCTAAATTGCCCTTTCAGTCTCAAATTCAAAATTTGGCCGAGGGAAACAAAAATGCTTACTAATATACCATTATACCTTCTGGTACTAAATTCATGTCACCGGTGGCGCCATCTCATTATTCTTTTTGCAACAGTTCAGTTTGCTTAGTTTAAAATTACAAAGTTTTACCCAAATGAACCTATTACAAACATATCCATGCGCTTTTATCTAGAATTACATGTTTACTTTTCCGCAATAAATGAGGGTGTCACAGAGAATCTGCCGGGATTAAGAGACGAGGAATTCTCCGCTCCCATGCCAAGAGGAGACCACGCCTAAGAGCCATTACTTCCGCTCACACCGTACAAGGCCTGCTTTTCAGCAAAATGCCACTCTAAGACAACCCGACGAGTCCCGAATTAGACCACCCGCACCCGACAAACCTGTGATTCTTCGACGCCATTGATATTCAAGGTCTCAATCTCTCCTGAGGCGCCATACCCACCTACCAAACATTTTCTTCCTCATGGTTGTCCCACAAAATTGGCGAGATCTCTCGAGTCCTCACATCACCACCTCCTCACCTCAAAGAGGCATACGATGCCATATAGCCAACTCTCCGCCTGGAAAATCCTCACAATTCCTCCAACGCCAAAGCCACCACACTACCACAACAAAGGTTGTCCGCCACCTCCAAACCGGGCCAAGACAGGTCGTGAGTTAAATTAAAATACTCACTCCTTTATAGAAGTAATGTTTTGAAATAATTCAACATTTAGATGCAGTAAAGCAACGCTACACCTTCTTCGCCCCGGCACCAAATATGAAGAGAGGTTTCTTCAACTCCTGACATCCTAAAACAACAAGGGTCTTCCTTCCGTGGAATCTCCTCGCGCGCTTTATTCACATTTGCATATTGCGCGCAAGTAGTGCGCCAAAGGAACAACCTTATTTTTGCACGATGCTTTCTAAGGTAAAAGCCAACATGATTCCGACCCGCCAAATCGCTGTACTTAACGAGCCTTATAGCATTTGATCGAGAAGCACCCATTGGTAGCTCACCAACAAGCCATGCCTTCATTATTTTACTGGGACCACTGAAAGAAGCAATCGCTTGTAATTCAACCTTAAAAAAACTCTATAAAGAGCTCTGTATTTACTGGTTTATATTCACATATTCACATCGGGATTTGTACTTAGAGGCTATGAATCACGAGATCAAGATGCACTCCTCAAGAGGGGTATCCATGCCCATTTATGTTTCAAAACAAGGTCTTTTTCTACTCATTACCATAGCCGAACCCAAGACTCGCCAAGCATGTCCCACTCACAATTCCTTTCTGCACAGATGTTTAGCTTCAAACATACCCAAATCACACTTATAGTGATTTTGCCTTAAAATTCTCGCCCATAAAGCATTAGGCTCTGCTAGCAAACGCTAACCCAATTTGGCCATGAAAGCGGCCAAATAACTAGTTTACCATAGTTTTGACAAAGTTTTAAGTTTGTAAATTCTTTTACGATTCATTTGTAAACCAATTTACGCTACTTAAAAAAGTTAAAAGTGAGGAAAACCGAGTCAGTTTTAAGATAAGACCCACTCAAGAGTCAAGACTACCAATAACTAGTTTACCATAGTTTCGATTAAAGTTTTAAGTTTAGTCTAAATTTTCACTTAAGACTCTTTGTAATCTGGTTGTAGGGCCTTAAAAACAATTTTCAAGAAAAGTCGCCCAATAAAAGGAGCTCAGGTGCTATTTTATTTTGTTTCCTTTTTTAACCACGCATTTTTTTTAAAGTGAGCGAAAAGTAAAGTTTGAGTTGAGTCTCATTGATAATGTATAAAATTGAAAATGGCTGGAAGAGTTTGAACAATAAATAAAGAAATACGCCTCTTTTAGTCATTCATTTCTTCCCTTTCCTTTCTTTATGATAGTCGGATTATCTTCCTCTTTCTTTTGGTTCATTATATTCACGTGGTCGATTGGCTGGGTCTCAACCTGCAGAGTGAGCTCGGGCCTCAACTCGACCATGGTCGGTCTTAATTACATTATCTATTTGTATTTTAAAACATCGCGATTTCTTATTGCCACCTATAGAAACACAAATTTATCAAGAGGAGCGATATCCACATGCTCACACGGATACCGTTTCCTCTCGAAATGCCCATTACATGGGACGCACATACGGGAGGCGCCCCACCGTGTCCCCTCATGGTGAAAGTCACCAGCGACTAATTAATCACAAAGCTAAGACTAGCCGCTTATAGAAAAGTTATATTGAGTGATGACGTGGATGGTTCTCTCATATCTAAAGATGTGATTACACGTGATTCAATGACGCACATTAAAAATCACAAATTGATTAAAAAATGTTCTCAGGTGTACAACTCCTATCATAAGACCATTTTTTAAAGAAAATATTTATTTCTTTAGTGTATTCAGAATTAAATATGGTTTTATTTTTAATTTTGGTTTATTATTCTTTATTGGTACATACGTACAAATATACAATCATTTTTACTGAATTTGAATGGAGCAAGTTAATTAGCAGGACGGATTATATCAGACACGAGTTTGATCCGCTGATAAAATTCAATTGAACTATTAAATGTGTTATTGTAATATTAACGAATTGCTTGCTTTTAATTGGCCTTGATGACAGTTTTATCATACTATACCGAATTGGAGTTACGTCTATATATGATCGGATTTCATTTTGGTGGCTCAATTTGGATTCTGATTTATATAATAGGCTTCAGAAAGGTGAGGTTGAAGCTGTAATACAGTACAATTGCGTGCTTTGAGCATTCGAGGAGGACATGCATTGTTGTACTGTATTGTAAAATTTAAGTGCTAAAACATCAGTTGATGCTTTGGTTGACACAGTATTAGCGGCCATAGAATTCGTCACTTCGAATATTGGTGTGATACTTTCGAATCTTATTATGGGATGATTTTCATTATATAATTGGTGTTTAATTATAACTTGAAGACACTCTACATTTTGTAGCTTGTGTTTTGGTAAATTTCTACCAATTTAGGGTTAAAGTGACTGCTCTTTTTAGCCTCGTACCGGGGGTTAAATTATATGTGATTTGTGACGGAATATGTATATGCCAATTAGGGCGTGAGAACGATATGAACAAAGTAAAGGAGGCGAAATAAGGAAATAATAACACAAGAGATTTGGTAGCGACGGAAAACCCTTAGATGCGGAAAACAACCGGGGGAGTCGAATCCCACCAATATTCCACTATATGATAATCGAATTACAAGTACAATATACAACGGACCGGGACTGAGTGACCAATAACCCGTCTTGTGCGTAAAGCGGGACAGACGGGTTACTACGGGACGCTGGATGTAGTCACTACAAAAAGAATTAAACAAAGATCGAAATCGCGCCAAAACAATTTCCGATCGACAAACGTCGGCCGCGGACCTTAGTCGCCTTTTCTAACTTTGGCGATTAAAGTCGGTCGCCAAATTTGGCGATCGAAAAATCACGCCAAATGACTAAAATGGCGATTGAATGGTAGCCGCCAAATTGGCGACTGATTTATGGTAGTCGCCAAATTGGCGACTGAATTTCAGTCGCTAATTTTGGTATTAGTCGCCAAATTTGGGTGACGAGCGGGCCATCGAGAACTTTGCGATCGAAATCGCTGGCGACTACCATATATCGGGCCAAATCTTATTCACCGCCAAAGCCACCGTAAGTTTTGGTGGTTTTTTCGTTTTCATTGCTAAATCAAATATTTACAACCCGCAAAACAAAACGATATTCCGCAACGCCATACATCCAATATTTCAACACACAACACCATACATTTCAACCCAACACCACCCATTTTCTCAAACTTCATTTCATATATTGAAAATGAAAGTTTTACAAACTAAGCTGTTCTAAAGTTCAAGTCTAAAGTTCAAGTTTTACAAGCTTACATGCTAAAATCATCTTACCGGGAAGCTAACATCGGCTCCACTCCCCCTTGTGGACCATGCGGATCATTTGATCGTAGCTGGGTCTAGGTCCTAAGGTTACAACCTTGCCACCAAGTCTCAAACATTGCCATTCTTTCCTTCATTTGGCGCAATTCTTCATCACGTTTGGCGCACGTTCATCACGCTCTCTTATTTGACCTTGAAGTTGACTAATAATTCCCGGTTGAT
This sequence comes from Silene latifolia, assembly GCF_048544455.1. Lineage (NCBI taxonomy): Eukaryota > Viridiplantae > Streptophyta > Magnoliopsida > Caryophyllales > Caryophyllaceae > Silene > Silene latifolia. Next base: position 25,734 of record NW_027413478.1, on the reverse strand, counting down.
ACGTGTTGCTGGGAATTGTTGAAGTCGATCTCCTACGCGTTTTCTCATAGAAAGCCGGTGTTGAACTTCCGGTACCATACACATGTCCTTTCTTGAAGCCATCCACCAACTCATACCATATGTCATTATCCGGTTTTTCTGGATTGACGGCCTTTTCTTGTTCAAATGCTTCCTACAATATTAAACAAATGGTTGTAAGTTAATATTGTAACCACCTTATATACGACATTTTAAAAGAGAATAAATTAACAAAAATAAAGTGTTAGGGAAAACTTACATATAATTGCTTATCTTTTGGCTTAGTCCAATTTCTAACCCCTTTGTGGTCAATCTTGGAATGCGTGTCTGCAAACAGCCCGCACCGGTCCGCACCTCGGCTTTGACTTCTTCTTTCCTTTCGAATGAAAAAAAAAACATACATGTTAGAAAATCAACAAAAAATCTAACATAAAATAAACATGTTGCATTGAAAACAAAAAAAAGTGTGAAATAATAGACAAACTTACACCCAATACTTTATCCTGCAACGATCGTGAACCCGCGTAATGAGTAGGCTCGTTCACGGCGTCTTCCTTTCCTCCTCTTTTGTTGAGGGATGCTTGCTTAGACTTCTTCGAAAAGCTTCACTTTTGGTATGCTTTATTAAGCCTTCATACTTGTCACCTGCAATTACACATATGAAATCATAACTAATAAGTTACTGATATTATTTATAATATAAAAGAGTATATGCTAATTAATACAAATAACAAAACAAGTTAATTAAATACCTTTCATGTGCTCTCGTTCCTTTTGGGCGCCTAATTACCTTCCGTATCACGTCCCGATATCGGCGAGTACCGACGTCATTGTACCTGTTACGGACATTGTTTCTTGAGACGGTGACCAAGCAAATGATAGCTACAAAAAAAAAAAGCGACAAAATTTCATATTAGTATAAAATAAAAGTATAACCTTGGTTCTTAAAAAAATTATCAAAATTAATTATTTGGTTTCTAAAACAAAGAATTACGGAAAATATATACCCGAAAGTTATTGAACCACGCCTCTCTTTGTGCATTAGAAGCTTGTGTCCACGATGTAGGAATTGGACCCACGAAATTGGTCTTCGTACTTTTCGTGACACCCCGTATCACGCAATCGTCCATAAACCCGCATTTATTTTGAACATGTAAAATTACAAACAATTATTATTTTACAAAAAAAAAAAAGAAATAAAAATAGTAGACTAATAAAGAATAAAACTTACCATAATCCCGCTCAAGAATCATCCGATGATCCGAAGTGTACCGTACGGCACCTCCGCATCGCTCGTCGGTAGCGTGGCCCTCACTGCCGTTACCGTCACCGTCTGTCTGCATCGGATCCTCCTGCACAAACTCCTCCTCCTCCTCCGCACGCGTACTCTGTCCAGAACTTGAGCCGCCTCCACGCTTCCTACCTCGACCTGCTCCAGCCATCTGCAGTAATACAAATAAAAATTAACACAAATAATGATAAATGAAAATTATACAGACTTCTAAATTTTAATAATTTACTCTTGAGGAATACAAAATTATACCAATTTGGGACGATGACAAAATTTCTGTAAATCTTTTCTAGAAGCAATGCTATCACATTTTTCACCTTCTACATCCATGATCATGTCAATTAGTTGCTCAAAGAAATTCTTTTCGATGTGCATTACATCCAAATTATGTCTTATCAACATTGTCTTCCAATAAGGAAGGTCCCAAAGAATGCTTCTTTAAACCAACCGTTTTTCGCTTTTTTCAATTCTTTAAATTCTTCCTGCACCATCAATAGGGATGGTAAATCACATACCGTCTTCCATATCTCATCCATGTGCACTCATTGATACGGTCGTTATGTACCAAAAATAAAATACCTAAGTACTACTAACAGAAGTCAGTGGTAAGTAGGGTCGATCTCCACAGGGAGGCTATTTTGCTAATTATCTGTTTAACTCAGTCTGTCAGAATGTCACTATTGGGGTTTTGGTTGTTTTGACTATACTACTGAAGCTAAGGCAAGAGAAATAAAGAAGAGAAAAAAATTAACAATAAGAGGAAGGAAATATGCTAGGAGTCGGTCTACCGTGGCAGCTACACTATCGGGTCAACTGAGTCGATTAAACTATTGATAAGAAAAGCGAGGTCGTCACCTTTCGGTCCTTAAACCTACGATTATACCCTTTCGGTCTCTAATCGTCCTAGGGTCTCCTAACTTAGCTTTCGCCCTAATTAGGTATCACCTATTGTAATTAAGCAAGCCTTCCCTTCCAATCTTTCGATCCAGGTCGGGGGTAACTAAATAAATTGGTCTCCTGCATGCATTCATTCAACCTAATGACAATTAAATTGCTTAAAACAATTCTTATCGCAAGACTAATCTAATCAAGTCAATCCTAACATATTGCTACCACGGCTTCCTTAATCCTAACATATTAAAGGGAATTAGCTACGCATAATGAAATAGAGAACAAGAAATAAAGGAGAAGTAAACATTAAATAAAAGTAAAGAGAAAGAATGAATTACTGAATTATTGATCTGGAAAATAAGGAAGAACAGTAGTAACAGTAACAGTGTATATGAAAAATGATAAGAGAGGAGAAGCCCCCCCATTCTCACGTCCTAACTCCTATTTATAAGAAAATAGGCTTATTAATTAACCTAAAGACGATAATAAGCTAAAAAGCCCAGCCCGTAGACAAATCCACTCGATCGAGTGATTTAAAACCACTCGATCGAGCAAACTAAAGCTTAAACCACTCGATCGAGTATAAAATCTACTCGATCGAGTAAATCAATAAATGCAACTACTCGATCGAGTAGAAAAAGGACTCGATCGAACAAAATTCTACTCGATCGAGTACTTTCCAGCAACAGTTTCCTGCTTTGCGCACTGAACTTCAAACGGCTGCCATTTCTTCGTTACGTGGGCAAACAGGGTGATTCCGGTAGCATTGGAAAGCTAAGAGGACAAACTTCCATCTCCAATTGGAATCACCTGAATATCAGTTATATAACTCGAGATATGGCTCTCCAAAGTAGGCACTAGCAATTTAAAGTTGTTCCTTTGCTCGCCTAGCTATCTTTCTTCTTTGCGCATCTCAAAATAGCTACATTCCCGCTCCAAATTCACTCTTCCTCCAAATGCATGCTAAACGGACGGTAAAAGGCTTGATTTCACTACTTTCTAGTCCATTCCTGCAATTAAGACAAAATAAACCAAAGTAGCATATTCGGGGCATTTCGTAGCATAAAACTACGATAATAGCATAGAAATACGTGCTAAAATAGGCTAAAGAGACTATACAAAATGCACGTATCAAATCTCCCTAAACCAAACTTTTACTCGTCCTCGAGTAAACTAAATGCAAACTAATGGAACGGAAAAGATAACTCAGAGCTAGCTACAAATGCCCACTTAAACCAATTTAATGCAAGCAAACTAACACTTATAGCTAACATTCAAATGCAAACGAGTTATAAGATGTTTATAATAAAGCTGAACCGTCGACCTTGCAAGACCTTTAATAATGGACTCTCACGGGTCACTCTTCTCTCATGAAGCAAAGGGTGAACATATCACTACTACAGATACAGGCTATAACAACGGTCAAAAACCGTTGTTATATAAAAAAGCGGACGTTGTTAAAGCGTCCATTGTAGAAGGTTTTAACAACGGTTGGTTTACTTAAGGAAACCGTTGTTAAAACTATTAACCACGGTTTTATGTATAAAAACCCGTTGTGGAAAGTGTGACTCAATTTTGGGGGGAAAGTTATAACAACGGGTTTTAATATACAAAACCGTTGTTATAACTAAAGACAACGGGTTGTTTGTAAATACCCGTTGTTGTTTGTTCTTAAAAAGTAAAAAAAAATTAAATTAAATATTACTAGATGCATGCATAATTACGGCCCGTTAGAATTCCGATGCATGCATTATTACTGACATCACTGTACATATGAACGGATAATATGGAATGAGAAGGGTTAGTAATAAGATTTGAAGCAAAGATTATTGAGAGATATGATGATGATTATGGCACAACTTCCTAACATATATATTAATTAAAAAGCAACTCAACCCACACATTGCTTAGTATAAATACATTGCATTATCTCAACTACCATTTCCATTATCTCAATATATTCATCTCCAAACCCTAACTGCTAAAACAAACTCTACTTAATCTTTCAAAACAAACTAAAAAAACTCCAACAAAATGAATGATTTCATCCTTAAGACTCTTACCATGATCGAGAACAACAACAACTTCATCCGCCGGTTCCTCCATATTGAGGAAAGTTTCAGGAGTTACCTTGCGGATGCTCGATCCGCACTGAAGCACGCCAAAGAAGATGGCTTGACGGAGCGGAGCGATTGCGGCTATATGACGATATAACAATCTGCTGAACGGAACCTCCAAATAGCCAAGGAGGAGAGGACGGATACGATAGAGCAGAATAAGATCCTCTATGAAAATATAAGAATTGCATTTTTACATATGTAATTTTTTTTTAATTTATGTATTTATAAATATATATATATATTAATTATGTTTATCTTACTTCTTCATCTTGCTTCTTCATTGTTTTACTAACTAATTATGCGAACAATACTTAAACAAATAACATAATGGTCGATAAAAACACATACATGCAAAAGAAATAAATAGAAAAAGAAAATAATGACGATGAAACTAACAAAGGATTGGCGAGATTTACCTCGATAAATACGAACGTAATAGACGATGAAATCAACGGTGACGAGCGAGAAGATAAAGCGACGATGAGAAAGAGAGAAAGAGAGAAAGAGAGAAAGAGAGAAAGAGAGTGTGTGTTTTGTGTTTGTTTGTCTTTGTGTTTGTGTTTGTGTATTAAGGGTTGTGTTTTGTGGTCGCAGCAGACTTATTTGTGTGGTTTATAGTATGGAAGGTATTGACAACGGTTATTAAACAACAACCGTTGTGAAATATGTTTTAACAACGGTTGTAAAAAAACACCCGTTGTTAAATAAGTTTTAACAACGGGTTTCAAAAGTAACCGTTGTGATTACTTTTCACTAACTTTGCGCCAATTTTGCGCCAAATTATTAACAACGGTTGTGCATGTGTGACCCGTTGTTAAAACTAATAACAACGGTTTTTATAACCATACCCGTTGTAATTTATTTTAGTAAAATTCGCGCCATACATTCTACAACGTCTATTGTGATTTTCGTGAATAATCGTTGTTAAAGGGGCGTTGTAGTTGCCTGGATTTGTAGTAGTGTATATATATGTAAGAGAGAAAGAAATATAGTCACTCACCTAGACTACGACCCACATAAACATGCATGCAACTAATATGATAGACAATTCTAGCTACCAAACATACATTCCAACCAAACAAGGTCCTGTCACAGCCGAGGGCTTACAAAAATATGGTAAAGTGAGGCAATGGGTAAGAAAGGCAAAACATTTATGGGAATGTGGAGGTATATGCGGCCAAGCTAGTACCTAAACAGAACCATGTGACAACATCCATTCTTACTCAATTATCAAATAAGCGCATATGCCCTTCATTTGGCATAAAACTCACCAAACCGAACTGAAAATACTCCTCAATAAATACAAATAAAGCATAGGAGCGAAACCGTCTAACAAACAACATTTTTTTTTTCGAAATCTTTTTTTATTCCCTTTTTTTTCGGTTTCTTCTTTTTTTCCAATTTTTCTTTTTCGATTTTTTTCGATTTCTCTTTTTTTCATTTTTCACGTCTTTTTTTTTTCTTTTCCTCCTTCTCTTCATAAATTACCAACTCCGAACCGATATGATATGAACCAAATTTGGCATAATGAAAAATATACCGCAAAAACAATCTAAACTAGCTTGACAAGGCAGGCTAAATTTGGATGTAGTTAAGGGTCAACAGGCAAATTTGGCTAATGTGGAGTTAAATGGGCAAAAATGAAAGAAAGGGGAATTGTAAGCACCTCCCTGCATGTGACACCAACCACTAACCCGAATATATGAAGGCAAAAAGCAATTGAATTTCATATACGTGCAAATTAATGAACATGCTATGCAAGGAGTAACTACTCACAATCCTACATGAAACTGGTCACAAATGACACCAGTTTATAAGGCTCTAATCCTTAGAATTTATAAGTAGGTTGCCAAAATTTCAGGTCAAGTCTATTCGTTCAGCTAAATTAAACATTAACTCGTAGATATGCAATAAGACAAAGCTAAACGATAACGTTTTATTGCAAGGCTTAAGCAAAAAGGACAAATAATAGTGCAATTTCATCATGGAAATCGACCGTTCCGACTTAACCTACATGCTAAAGTAAACGTGATTTTTTTTTAATTTTAACAATTTTTCAAATTTTTTTGGGATTTTTGAATTTTAACAAAAATAAACAACAATGCAAACATAAATTAAACATGATAACAAATGCAATAGAAACAATATGCATTACGAGATATGAATGCATAATCGGCGCTGTTGCACGGGAGGCAATAGTCCTGATTTTAGTTGTTTTTATTTTTAGTCTTTCTTAGTTTAAGGGACATCTGTTCCTTAAACTTTTCTTATATTCTTTTGTAGTTTCTTCTTATGCGCGAGTCACGGGGTGGAGAATTAGTACCGTTGAACCCTGAGCTCGAAAGATCCTTGCGCGAGTTGAGGCAAACACAAAGAGTATTACCGACGAGAGGAAGAGCCGAGTACTCGTCAAGCTACTACGAGAACGAACTCGTTCGAAGATAATCCACCATCTTCGCCCGTTTCCACTTCTTCACCGAGATGTTACTTCTCCCGAAATTCCAGTCATGGCCGAGGAAGCAAGTATAGCTAGTTATTCAGCCGACACCGACAATTTATACAAGGGGTTCGAATTACCCGGGAGATGCCGGGAAATTCGAACCAAAGCCTCGCCTACATTACTATGGTCGAGAGAAACCGGTTTGGGGAGCTGAAATGAAGATGCGACCAAGCACATGGAGACCTTTATTGACTATCGCTGTTCCATACCCCCACCACCGGCGTGACCCGGGATCAAATCAAGGAGACCATGTTCATCTTCTCCCTTCGTGATCTTTGCGAAGGGAGTGGTATAGAGATCCGGACCGAGCCGTTCAGGGGATCACCGATTGGAATACATTGGCATTGGCGTTCTACAAGAAGTACTTCTCGAAGCCTTCAAGGACGATCGCTATTAGAGCTCAAATCACGGGCTTTAAACAAGGGCCAGATGAGAATTTCCACGAGGCATGGGTCCGATTTAAGAAGTTGGTGCGAACCATACCGCACCATGGGTTCGAAAAGTGGAGCTTGTGCAACCATTTCTACAATGGGTTGTACGACGATCGGAGGCCATTTTGGATGCCGACCAATGGAAGATTCGCTGAAAATTTGGGAGCAACCAAGGGGTGGAAGATCATTGACGATCTAGCTACCCACAAGGCCGAGTATGAGAATTCTAGAGGGAACCGGAGGAGAGCCGGCAATCTTCCTCTGTTGCTGCACTTGAGGCTCTCACCGCGAGTTTTGACAAGTATGAGCTAGGAGGAGCTTCTAAAGGTGGGATGTACCAAGTTAATGTTTGTGTCGGACGGTCCTTTCGTCCGTGAAAGGTGTGGAGGTGAGGGCCATGTCTCGAAAAACGCCTAGTCCTTCGAATCTTGTCGCCTTTCAACACTATAGGCACTAACACCTACTATGAGCCGAATACCCATCCGAACCTGAGTTGGAGGAGCCAAAATGTCCTTAACCCCAACTCAAGCTCCACCGCAGCAACAACCTTATATACCACCGCATCAAAAGCAACAAAGAATATCAAAAGCCCCCTTATGTGCGCAGCGGAAACAATCACAAATTCTGAATTTTTTGAGCTCAAGAATCATTTGCTAAAGGAGTCCCAAGCAAGAGAGGCCGGGATGAAGCTACTAGAAAGCCAAATTGCTCAATTGGCTAGCAAAAATAACACTCGAGCTCCCGGACACTTACCGACTCAACCCGAACAAAAGGAGACCCTAAATGCCATCACTTTGAGGAGCGGGTCCACCCTTGATGGTCCCGCCATGGTCGAGGACGCCTTGAAAAAGATGAGCCGGAAACAAGTCAAGAGAAAGCTTCAACGAACAAATCAAAGAAAAAGACGTCGCAGGTACTTGATCGATCGACCGATATACCTAGTCGATCGATCGAAGCACGGGTTATAGGAGCTCGGCTCAGACACCTCGGTCGATCGGCGAGGACGATGGTCGATTGACCGAGATCGGCTAACGATGCAAGAATTTCGTCCTTTGATGCCAAATAACCTACGAGATCACTTATTTCGAAGTACCACGATCCGAAGGTGTTAGGACCGACTCGAGTCCGGATGGGTCGGTCCGGCCCAAGTTCGACCCAATGACGGTTAATGGTTCTCATTTGAGATGATCTGAAGAGTGGTCTAGCTTCAACAAGGAGAAGGTGACGGACTTCCAGCCTAAGTCCAAGGACGCCGGCGCGCGTGAATTGGAGGAGAGGGCTAAGGTACTCCTCACAACCCCATATCCGGAGAGACTCGTGCCGACCAAGGAATTATCTTTCGGTAAGTTTGAGAAAGTTATCCGTAGTCCGAATGTTCAGTACCCTTCCTTGAGTTAGTTAACCAAGTGCCCGCTTATACTAAATTTATGAAACAACTTGTTGTCCAAAAAGCGGTCACTTGAAACGATTACACACTCGTCGCACTCACCAAGGAGTCTTGCTCCTATCTGTCTCACACTGCGCCCCATAAGTTAGAGGACCCGGGTAGCTTTTCTGTTCCTTGCAAAATAGGTACCTTCTCAATTGAGAAGGCATTATGTGACCTAGGGGCTAGTATAAGTGTCATGCCCTTGAGTTTAGCTAGGAAACTCAAGTTGACCCGGTTTGCTATCACAGACATGACAGTTCAGATGGCTGACCGATCTGCGGTCGAGCCTATAGGAGTCCTAGAGGACATACCCGTCCAAATAGGGAAGTTTTTCTTCCCTGTTGACTTTGTTGTCCTTGACATGCCTGAGGATGCCCATATACCGATCATCTTAGGAAGGCCGTTTCTGCACACTGCTGGTGCAGTTATTGACGTAGGCTCTGGAACTTTGACCTTCAAAGTTGGGAAACATTCTATCATTTTTGCCCAACCTGCTAAAAAGAAGGACCCCATGTGGCCTGTTACATGTAATACGGTTTCTGAAAAGAAATCGTACTTTGTGCTTCCCGAATTGCCTGTCCCTATTACTACTGCTGTGTTAACCCCTCCGCCCCAGATTGGGAGCAAAATGGAGGAAGAATCTGTTGTTTTAGATAATGCAGGAGCTGGTTTGGGGAAGGATGAGCTGCAGGTCACTCCAGCCACGACAAAGCCTATCATTCAAAGAGGAGGTCTTGGATGCCTAAGCTATGGGACCGATGAGGAAGTGGAAGATGAGCCAACCAAGGTGAGACGGTCTGACTTGGATTCCGTTGAACCCAAGGAAGCCTTTGATTGGGGGGATGACGAAGTTGATCCATTGAGCTCTCCGACTATTGAAGCTAAGAAGGGTGCAGCTGATGAGTTGAGCACCATTGAGGCTACCTCTAGTAGCCAGAAGCCGACGAAGTGGGCCATACCGTGGTCCTTCTTGATCAACTATTAGTTGATCGATCTCGTTATAAACTTCTCTTTATTTGCTTTGTTAAGACAATTTTATTGCTTTTTGTGTGTGCGAAAACTTCGCTTTTATTTTATTTGCTCAGGATTTTTAAGTACTTTAGGCTTTATTCTGGGTTTTGCGCAATTTTTGGGCGCGTTTTATTGTGTACTTGCAGGTATTTAGAGCTTGTTAGCTCAAATTATTGAGCTAATACGAAGAAATTGGAGGTTGCAGCAGTGTTTTCAGTCGATCGACTGGTCTTTATGGTCGATCGATCGATTCGCGGTTTGCTGAGCTACTTTCACTCCCATCCGTCGATCGACCGATCTCAGGTCGATCGACCACCGCGTCTTTATATATTCGTTCACGACCTCTCCCCACAGTGTTTGGTCGATATGCGGACCTAAGGGAGTTTTCTACTCCGCTTTATTTTCCGTCATATTACTTCTTTCTTCAAAGTTCTCTTATTTGTGCACAATTTTACCGTTTCAAAATTGTTTTCTCGATCTTATGCGTGGTATTTTTCTGCCTTTCGGGCACTCTTATTGGTAGCACTTTGCTCGCCGCTGAAACCTCCTAGCTCACGCCCGGGTTTGGGGAGGTTTCCTTTGTCACGCGCTTTAAAGTCTTGTGAGTTCCATATCTTTCCTTTGCGTCTTGCTTATTTATTTTCTCGCAAATTCCCATTTCTCTTTTCTTCACTATATGATTTTGCACAATGGGGACATTGTGCGATTTGGTTTGGGGAAGGGTTTTGCGTCGCATATTTGCTTGCATTCACGTTTATTTTTTTGTTTTGCATTATTGTTGTTTATTTCTTCATATACATCAAAATTCAAAAAAAATTGAAAAAATTCGAAAATTTCCATAAAATGCACGTTTATTTTAGCATATAGGTCGAGTCGGAACGGTAGTATTTCTATGATGATTTTGCATTTGCACTGCTTTCGCCCCGAGCCTTGCTAGATTAACATGTTATTAGTAGAATCGTAAATGCATATCTACGAGTTTTCGTTAATTATCTTGCTGGACTTGAGACTTGACTTTAATAATTGGCAAACTACATCATATTTCGAGAATTAGAGCCTATAATCGGTGACATTCATGACCGGTTTATTTAGGAATGTGAGTAGTACTCCTTATGAGACATGTTTCCTTAATTTGCATGAATATGAATTTAATCTACTTAATACCTGTATGCATTCGGTCTGTGGTTTGTTGACACATGTGGTAGAGGTTTCCTTTTCTCATTTTACCCATAAGCTTCACATCATAAAAATAGCCTTTTTGTTCCATTACTACATCCTACATTTAGCCTGTCCCTTGTCGTTACTCGTTTTTGGTGGCATTTGCTCTGTTGAGATGATGGTTGAAAAAAAGGAAAGAAACAAAAGGAAAAAATGAAAAAAATGATTCAAAAAGAAATGAAAAAAGAGGTTCTCAGATTGTTCAAAGCAATCGATCGATCGCAAATATGGTCGATCGACCGAGATTCGAGAAAAGAGATCAATTCGCATAATTTAATCCTTATCTTTTGGCGATTTTTGCTCCCATGTTTCATTTATATCCTATGGGGAGTTTATTGATTTGATAGTTTGGAGATTGTGAGTTTTGTGCTTGCTATAGCACTGTTTCGTTTGATTATGAGCAAGAAGTTGGATGTTGCCACTTGGTTCCGTTTTGGTACTAGCTTGATCACCTGTGCCTCCACTTTACCATAAAATGTTTTGCCTCTTCTTACCCATACCTCACATATCCCATATATACCTCGGCATGTGTCATTGGTCATCTGTTTGGTTGGAATGCGTATGTACGGTTGTAGAGGTCATTTTCATATTTTATTGCCGGCATGTTTTCATAGGTCGTAGTTAGGTGAGAGTCACTACAAAATTACTTTTTCTATCTTATACATTATTCACCCGTGCTTTATTGAGTGATTTGAGCGACATTGAGAGTCCAATTTGATAAGTCTCTACAGTTGACAGATTCAAAGCCAATCTTTAACGACTTTATAATTGTTTGCATGATTCGCATTACTAATTGATTGTTGGTTTTGCATTAAATTGGTTTAGGTTTAACAGTTTGCATCTCGCTCTGAGATTGAACTCGTTCCATTAGGTCATTAGATCGAGTCTAGTTCTTGCTTGGGGACAAGCAAGGGTTTGGTTTGGGGAAGTTTGATGCGTGTCTTTTATATGATGTTTTACATCCCATTTTACACGCATTTCAGAGCTCATTCTTGTAGTTTATGCTACATTTCTCCCTATTTCCGTCTACTTCCGTATTTTGTACATTAATGCAGAAAGGTGGAGAATTCAACGGGAAATCAAGCCAAATCCGTCCCCGAGTAATCTGCATTGCAAATGACGTAAAGGAATCACTTAAGGAACGAGCTTGGTGCGCAATCCAAGGCCCAAAAGACAAGTCCACGAGTTAAAAGAAGTCAAGTAGCAGCTCCATTAGTCGATCGACCATAATCCTCGGTCGATCGACCAATGTTCGGGTTCCAGAAGCTACGCGACTTGAGGAGCAACGTCGATCGACCATCATCCTCGGTCGATTGACGGTGCTATTCCAGACGAGAATTAGAAGACCGAGAAAGCGCAAGCCCATGATGCTAGGTTTAGGAAATAAGATGTTACGTTATTTGCTATATAACGTAACATGAAACATTCAGTTTATCATCAAGTTTTTATCTCAGTATGAGATCCAAGTTTTTATCACAATTTCATACAGTACTTTTCAGTTTTATTCATTCGAGTAATTAGGGTTTGGAACATCGCTTTAGCATTGGATTTCTGTTCTTGTTCTTAAATAAAACTAATAACAATTACTGAATTCATGCTAAAAGTAAATAACAAACAGCGATAATACGGTAATTGGCTTTCGGGACACTAACTAGCAAATCTATACTAATGATGAAAGTAGAACAATAAACTGAAATTAGGGCGGAAGAATACCAGATTCAGAGGAAAGATTAAGAACAAGAACAGAAATCCAATGCTAAAACGATGTTCCAAACCCTAATTACTCGAATGAATAAAATCGAAAGTACTGTATGAAATTGTGATAAAACTTGGATCTCATATCGAGATAAAAACTTGATGATAAACTGAATGTTTCATGTTACGTTATATAGCAAAATAACGAACATCTTATTTCCTAAACCTAGCATCATGGGCTTGCGCTTTCTCGGTCTTTCTAATTCTCGTCTGGAATAGCAATGCGTCGATCGACCGAGGATGATGGTCGATCGATCGCTTCCTCAAAGAAACAGTAGCTTCTGGAACCCGAACATTGGTCGATCGACCGAGGATTATGGTCGATCGACTAATGGAGTCGCTTACTTGACTTCTTTTAACTCGTGGACTTGTCTTTGGGCCTTGATTGCACTGCGTTCCTTAAGTGATTCCTTTACGTCATTTGCAATGCAGATTACTCGGGACGGATTTGGCTTGATTTCCCGTTGAATTCTCCACCTTTCTGCATTAATGTACAAAATACGGAAGTAGACGGAAATAGGGAGAAATGTAGCATAAACTATAAGAATGAGCTCTGAAATGCGTGTAAAATGGGATGTAAAACATCATATAAAAGACACGCATCAATAACCTCCCCAAACCAAACTGTACAATGCCCCCATTGTACCAAAACATGGAAAGGAAACGCAAACTAAAGGAGAAAGAGAGTAAATGCAGAAAGCTTACAAGATACGCGAAGGAGGGACCTCCCCAAACCGACCATGAACATGGGAGGTTGCTAAAGGCCCAAAAACCGTCTCGAAGCTAATCCAAGACAAACGAGTGAAAGGGCATCCAAAACCGCTCGATCGAGGAGAATAGCAAGCGATCGAGTCGTTTGTCTTTTTGCAGTGGTCGATCGAGTAAAAATTTCACTCGATCGAGTGAATATAGCAAAAAAAGTGCTCGATCGAGGAGAAAAACCACTCGATCGAGTGATTCTCAGCGTGTTTCCTGCAAAACGCAATTAAAAACAGCCCGCAAACTAACTGGACAAGCATACCGAGATAGTCTATGGTATATAAACCATTTATCAGAACTGAAATGAAATAGAATATAAAAGAAAATAAAAATAAAAATAAAAATAAATCTCGGGTTGCCTCCCGGGTAGCAAGCGTAGTCAGGTCCCGCCGACCTTCTTTTTCTTCGAGACTCTAATTAATCACAATCAAAACAACTCAAAGCGCGCAGCATGAGATCGTACATCTGCGCATGTTCTACACAAAAGCATAAGTAGCACCAAAGTGGAATTATAGAATAGGAAATTGAAATATAAAACCGTTTATGCCTAACAAATTTCCTATGAGAGCTCCTAAATTTATCCACATAATAAAGGAGCGCGGGAGCGATTGTCAATAAAGTAGGGTATCGTTTAGGATTAACGAAATAAAGATGACAAGGACGGTGAAAATTCGTTAAATTGCGCGTCCACATATGAGAGGGTATAGCTTTAAAAGAAGAAGCACGAATCATATGAGGCAAAATACTATTAAAACAAACAATAATGAAATTATCGTTTACTACCTCGGGTTGGTCGCTCTCAACGACGGAATCACTGACAAAGGAATGTATTACCTCATCCGTGCTAGGAGCAATCACCTGCCTCAAATTTTCATCAACCTCCTCGAGTGAATCCATCCCGTAGATCGCAGATTCAAGTGTATCCGACTCCTACCAGTGAATAAGGGAGATTCACCAGAATCAAGTATCATCATCAAACTCGTCACCCAAAACAATCCCAAGTGACGAATCAAAGCTCCCAATGGCCAACTCACTCGATCGAGGATTTACTACTCGATCGACCACTTTCCGCCTGTATTTCACTCGATCGAGCATATTTATTACTCGATCGACCATTTTCTCCTGGAAAATCACTCGATCGACCAATATTAGTCACTCGATCGAGTGATTCCTCCTGTACAGGGCTGAAATCTTCGCATAAACTCTTGAAATACGATAGAAATTCATCATCTGAGTCATAGAAATCATTCTCAGCATTGGGCAACACGGGTTCTTCATGGGAAAAACCGCTCTCGGTCAAGTACACCTCTTCTCGGTTGCCTACCATCCGACTCGGCCAGCTAATCGAAAGCAATTTCGACTCCATTTCAATGATTTGAGCTTCCATACGTCTATCATATTCTTGCATTTGAGATGCAAGTGTCTCCAATAAAGATTTCAGCTCCGCAATTTCTTTTTCAGAGCATCGAGGATCTTGTTGCGGTGGCCATTGATAGGTGGATGTGGCGGCACAACTACGGGGCGCATTGTGCTCGAACACCACATCCCCAAGATTTCTTCCTTTCCCAACTAGCGGGTTTTCGGCTTGGGCTTCAAACCGAGCGATTAGTGGAGACAGGATGTCATCTTGGCAAGAGGGATCGAAGGTACTCATGCCTTCCCTTCGATAATCTCCCTCGATAGCCTGTCTAATAAACATGTAGGCCTATCAAAACAAGACTTAAAGAGAAAGATAAGAAACCCTCAAGGTACTTAGTCTTCCCTCGAGGCGAAAGACAAACAAAATAAAACAGATAAAAGCGTCGCCTCCCCAGAACGGGGCGCCAAAATTTGACACGGCTATCGCAATCCTATCAAAGATAAAACCTAACGGTCTCAACTAAAATGTAGTAGAGGCAATCGGTATCCGAATCCACGGGAGGTAATGTAATTATAGCTGTCTAATTCCAATCCTATGGTAACAATTGGGGGATTGTTTGAATTTGGTTCTAAACTACAAAGTTTGGAAGGAAGAGAAATAAAGTAAAGAGCAGTAAAGGCAATAAAATATGATTGAACTATCAAGAGGAGAGGGACATGTCGGGAATTCGGTTCACTACGGTAGTCCCGCGATTCAAATTGGGACATTTAACTAATGTGAGACGGATGTTGAAAGGTCCTTTCGGTCCACTTCCTATCCTAAAATACCACTAACTTAACTTTCATCCTCATTAGGGTAGTCTACTGTTTATAGCAGGCCTATTTAGTCCAATCTTTCGATCCAGATTAATTTTTAGCTTGTTAAAGGGCGACATAGAAGCGTGCACTCAACTAAGTCGAATAAATACAAATAAATTGCTATAGTGACAGAGTCTCGTAATCAATTCGTCTAATTCATTCACTACATCGTCGCATTTCTACCGCAGATCCCCTAATCCCAACATGAAGGGGGTTTAGCTACTCATATCGGTGATTAAACTAACAACAATTAAATTCCCAGCAGAAAACATTATAAATAAACAATAAATTGCAATAAAGAAAATTAGGGCAAAGGAAATAATAACACAAACGAGAAATTAAAGCAACCAAATGATTAATTATTATTAAGAAGGAGAAAGGAATTACAATCCAAGCGAATCTGGCGTAAAGAACACGAAATCCGAGTGAAAATAATCCCGAAATAAGGTAACAGTAGAGAAGAATAAAGCAGCGTTCTAAAGTTTACAGTAGAGTCTTTGATAATATCCCAGATGATCCTAATTAACCTAGTAAAGCATGCTTAAATAGCAAGGCAAAAGAGTTTAGCGAAATAAAACATCACGCGGGCTAATTAAAGCCCAAACCCATCAAAATCACTCGATCGAGTGGATTAAAACCACTCGATCGACCAACCTCTTCAGCCAAAACAGCTCGCTCGATCGACTGGAAGTCACTCGATCGAGGACTTGGTCTTTGTGCAAGCTAAGGGTCGAGTGAAAAACCACTCGATCGATCATCGAAGGAAGTAAAAACCGCTCGATCGAGTGGGTAAAATCGCGATCGAGTAACTATATCTTCATTTCACTCAAGTCCGCATCTAAGTGCCTCGTATTGCGTGCCACTTGGCTTCCAAACACAGTATCTCACTCAGGAAAATCCCGTCTCCTCTAAATGCATGCAAAAGGACGAAAAGGGCGATTCCACTACTTTCACGTTCATTTCTACAAAATGGACAAAACGAACCAAAGTAGCCAATTCGGGGCAAAATACCATAAAAACAATATGAAAATGCATAGAAATACGTCTTTGAAATAGGCTAAAAAGACTATACATTAGGCACGTATCACTCATTCAGGAGGCATCGCTTCTTTACCTTTTGTGAAAGCTTTCTTGTTCTTCCTATGTGGATTTCCCTCTCGTAAGAAGCATCTATGACAATCAAACCAGCTTATTTTCTTGCTATTGGGAAGCCAAAATGCTTTACTTTCTCAGTACAGCAAGGACATGCTTTTTGTCCTTGTGTAGACCCACCAGGATAGCATACCATAAGCGGGAAAATCATTTGTGCGACAAAGAGAGAGCTTTAAGTTGAAAATTTTTTTTTTTAGACACATCATAAGTTTCCACCCCAACTTCCCACAAATATTTCAACTCCTCCACCAATGGTTGTAAATAAACATCCAAATTACGTTTCGGGCTTTTGGTCGGAACGATAAGTACAAGAAGATAAATGGTCTTTTCATACATAACCAAGGTGGTAAGTTGTATGGTGTGACCATAACGGACCAACAAGAATACTTCCTCCCAAAATTACCGAAAGGATCAAATCCATCCGTACACAAGCCAAGTCGTACATTGCGGGGTTCCTTGGCAAAATCCGGGATACATCGATCAAATCGTTTCCATTCTTCCCCATCACTAGGATGACTCATATTCCCCGGAGCACGTGGGTTTTCTTTGTGCCATCTCATTTGTTCGACAATGTTTTTGGTGGCATAGATTCTTTGAAGTCTTGGTGCGAGAGGAAAGTAAAACAATTGGTCACATCTTTATTGGTTTCTTACTCTTTTTGGCCCTCTTACTACCGTTGCCTTTTTTCAACACCAAAACTATATCTCCTTCACTTGTCTCATATCTATCCGCCCCACAATATTTACATTTGTCAAGCAAAGCATCATCTTTCCAAAATAGCATACATCCTTTAGGACATGCATCAATCTTTTCATGCGGTAACTGAAGACCTTTAACTACTTTTTTTGGTAGTATAGAGCTTGGGTCATGATATTATCATCGGGGAAAGATTCCTCAAGGAACGAGGCAATGCCATCAACAACAACAAATGGCATATTAAACTCACATTTCAAGGTAATTCTTTAAAGGCGGCTTATAACAATGTCATTCTGCTTCCTTCATACAAAGGGTTTTCTGAGGCTTTTAACATGTCAGAAAGGCTTTGCTTGTGGGTGTGGCGGTTGTTCTTTAGAAATAGTTGTATGGTCATCACTATTAAAAATAGTGGAATCCATAGCATCAACAACCATCTCTCTATATGGGTTCTCATCATTTTGTATTTGTTGGGCGTGAGCTTGTTCATGAATTGGAGAATATGCTTCTCCAAGTGAAATCCAATTGTAATAATTTGGCTTAAACCCGTTTATAATGAGATGTTCTTCTACTACAATGTCAAGCTGGTATTTCGGGTTTTTGCATTTGGCACAAGGGCACCTAAGTTTTTGTCTACCAAAATTAAGTATTCATCTTGTTGTTTAGCAAATTCAATAAACTAGCTAACACCCTTTATAAATCTAGCGGTATGACGTCTTTTCTTATTGGAATGGTCTAATCTTCCTTCATACATCCATGAACGTTCCAATCTCTTCATTTTAATCTAAAGAAGACCCTGATAATTTAAACATTTTTAAAAAATAACAATAATATTACATACAAAATTTAAACATTATACTCCACATTATACAATAAACATATGAAAACAATATATAAATATTGTCAATAAGTAGTCCATCTTGAATGGGGTCCTTATCACTCCAACCTAAACCCGTCAATGTACGTTTCAAGTCACTAGCAAACACGCTTGTAATTTATTAATGAGGAAAAAATTCGGCGACAATTCCCTTCGGTTCTCCCGAAATACACATCTATGTAGAATAACTAATTACTCCACATATACATGTACGTGTTTACTACCTAAATGACTTGAAACGATACAAAACAGTCCCAAAAATGGGGACTATTCAAAAATTACTCCTAATGAGTAATTCTTGAGCAGTATAAGTCGACATCAAATCAAACAACAACAATCAAATACTAAATTAATTAAGTCAATGAAGCACAATTCAACCACATAATAAAGGTTTCTATCCTAAAGTCCGTAACTTAATTTGAACTAAAATTAGTAAATTTAAAAGGTAGCTGGTAAAGAGGAGGTTACTAATCAAGTAAAAGCAAAAATGAAAAGAAAACAAGAAACAAACATTTACAGCGTACGGTACTCCACGAAAGAAGAAAAAACAAAAAAAACAAGGTTATTCAACCTCAATTCATCAATAACATGAATTATCAAACTAAATTTATCAAAATCAAGTCCTAAAGGAGGTTCCACTTAGCTAATAGCTAATTTCTCTTAATCAGACGGTTTCCATAGCTAATTCCAATTAATAATCAAAGGCGGTTTCTTAGCTTAATATTAATAATAATGTCTGACGATTTCATTTAACTTAGTAATAATAATAATAATATTATTAATTAAGACGGTTCATTTAGCTTAATACTAATGATAATGAAAAACGGTTTCATAATACCTGACACCATACACCACCCACGACCCACAGAGGCCACCCCAGCCCACCCACCCACGGCCCAACATGGCCCACCCCGACCAACCCCACCCGCGGCCGAAACCCCCCCCCCATAACCCTAAACCTAAAGACAAACCTCTTAATCATTCCTTTTTAATTCAAACACAAATTAAACTAAATGCACTCACAAATTAATCTAACATACTAACTACAAATAAATCTAACAAACTAACCACAAATTAATCAAACTAACTACAAATTAATCTAACAAATTAATCTAACAAATTAAACTGAAATTAAACAAAAAAACTAACCTAATTAAAAAGGGTGGAAGTGGCGGTGGAAATGGCGGTGGAAGTGGTGGTGGTAGTGTAGTATCGTCGCCGTTAAGTGCGTTTCGTAGTGCAATGCGCCTATTTTTTTTGGTTTTGGTAAAGTAGGAGAGAGGGGTGCCTGGTTTGTATAAAAAAATTAGCGACTGAATTTTGATTTGCGTAGATTTTCGATCGCAAAATTGGCGACTACATTAAAATCGTCGCCAAATCGACATATGGGTCGCCAATTTTGATTCCCTTTTTAAAAAGATCGCCAAATTGGCGGACGATTTCAATCATAATTTGGCGACTACCGATATCGATCCGCCAAATTTCGGTCGCCTGTTTTAGTTTTTCTTGTAGTGAGTAGCTTTCATGTGGTAAGATGGTGATAATGATTAGAGTAATCATTACCTAATGATGGAGGTAATCATTAGATTGTGTTCATGGTATTCATGGGATAGTTTTGGGTTTGTCGTGGGGTTAATATCTTTCTTCTCAGGTTGCTAGCTTTCTCTCTTTCGTGATACGCCGTTGTGTGTGTTCTTGTGTGGGTGAATGTGGATCCCTTTCTCTTGTTTGTCTTCCTTGTATTTATAGTGAATAAACCTAGCGGGGTTTAGTAGGGTTCCACTTAATTGTCTTTTTCCTCAAGGTAGAGCTTGGTAACAACTTGGACTTTCCTTATTTAGAATATGACAATTAGGGATTTCTTGTCTTACCCCGAGATCTTATTAATATCTTGAATGTCGAGCTGGAACTCTTCTTCATCTCCGGGCTTTGTCCTTCCTGGGATTATCCGCTCAGACCTGCCTCCTCGGCTCGGTCCATGGGCCCGACTCCCACGATGTAATGGGTCTATTGCTCATTAATTACCCACTTATCTGCATACCACGTAGCCTGTGCAAAATACGATAATTTTGGCCCTAACAGTTGCCCCCAATTTCGCTTCTCAGCTTTGTTGAGGAGGGAAATTGATTCTTCAAGCTCTTCTTTACTATCGCCTACCTGCTACCGATAAATCATTGCTATCCTTACGGATTATCTTTGTTATTCTCATTTAAGGAGTTAACAACATACATCTTGATAGACCGATGAACAGACGTTGAAGCTGCGATAGAAAGTCTAGCTGAATTCTCGCAACGAGGCTGTGGGCCCCTTCTTAGGATCGACTCTGCTAGATATACTTGAGATAATTCTGCATCCTACTCTTACCCGACTAGTGCGGAACTTCACGACACGCAGTGCTGGGCAGATCGTACTCGTCTCTCAGACGGTTACGCTCTCCTTAGTTCTGGCGATCGGAAGTAGATGTGAACCCATTTTTATCGATGTAGACCCGTGGACTCTTTTGCTAGAATTTTCAGCAAGCGGACTTCGGGATTTATCTTGAGGATGCGTTAAAGTGGATTTAGGATCCCGATTCTTGACGTTAGTCTTGATGGTTGGTGCGGGGAATCGCATACCGGTTCCTGAGTCCGGAAGCCGCTCACAGGGAACCGAGCCCCCGATCTTTGAGCTTGATGGCGGTGGGAGCGAATACGACTCACGGGGACAGGCTGGTGATCTCGGGATCAGCATTTACCCAGGGGATCGTGTGGCGGATCTTCGGGATCCAGCATTGTGGCCCGGGAATCGGACGACCGCTCTGGGAACGACAAAGCTGATGCTGGGAGCCAGACGGCTGTTGCTGGGAGCCTGATGGCTGAATCTGGGAACCAGACGACTGGCGTTAGAGACCAGACGGCTGACACTGGGGACCAGATGGCTGGCGCTGGACTCCTGTTGGCGGATGCCAGGGAGCAGATGCCTGACACTAGGGACCAGGTGGCAGATGCTCGGATCCAGACGACTGGCTCTGGAAACTGGTCGACTGGCTCTGGAAACCAGAAAACTGGTGCTGGGGGCCAGACGGTTGAATCCTGGGAAGCACTTCCCACATGTCCTTATCATTCTGTTATCTGGTCACCAAGGGTGAATCCGGTAGCTAGAGCATTTGGCACAAGTTTGTTGCATTTGCTATGTAGTGATACTGCAAAATGTTAGTAGTATGCATGTGCATGCATGGACTCTCCCCGATGTATGATGCGGACTATATGATGGTTAGATATGTCGTCACTATCATATGTCGTGAATGCAAGTTAACTATGACTATATGCTTTGTCTTTGTGGTTTCGTTTGTCTTTTGCCAGGTTTAGTTCTACTTTGATTTGCCGGGAGGTGACCTAGTTCCAGTTCCACCGACCGCCCCGTTGATGATATTTGATAACATATTTTACCCATGACGAAAATATCTTATCACTAGATTAATTGGCAATTATAGCATACCTTCATTGATTGTTCGACTAACGGAATGTTGCGTTCCTTGTGGTTCCGTGACGTTTGAAATCCGTGCGTGAACCTTTTTCTCTACGACATAGCTATGGAATTAATGAGTTAACGTTAAGGTATGGGTGGTCTTAGTATGCGGTACCTACAAGGCTTACTCAGTATGCTCTCATATGTGGTTTCACTTAAGATAAACGCCTTCGCAAGCCTCACATGTGATGGACCTCAAAGTGTCCCTTATCTCGATAAGCAACCAACATCGTTGTCAAAGCCTTTGTCTAGAAGGAAAGATAACTAAATAGTACAAACACACAGTTAATCTATGGTGTTCAGTGAGCAACATCTGATCCATGGAAGCCATAGTCTCACTTGGTTTTTAGAAAATATTTGTTTAAACAAAAGAGGAATAAATAAAAAACACAAAAACAAATTTTGAAACTAAAAAGGACTCGATAAGACAAAAATATTAGTAAAGGTTTTTGCTTCATGGACTGACAAAAGGTACTCTGTACACTAAGGTTTCATGCACTTTGTCAGACAAAGTACTGTCGATTATACAAGATTTGACCTTGCATGGCCATCAATCAGTACACCCTATTACCTGGCGCTTTACCGTCATTGTCCTTCCGATTGTAAGCAAATTTTTCATTCAGGATTTTTGGTATTTGGAATACCTTCATAGCACTAGGTCCTCTCTCAAGAGAGTCCCTGGAGCCTCACGTTTATCATATGCCCTGCTTTTACATTGCATTTATGTAAATGCGTGTGATCACTTCTTAGTTCAAATTTGTTGTGGCCTCTTTCTTTTGGCTATCGCGTTTGAGTTCTTAACATTGAGTTTGTTTGACCTCGCTTGCTCGATGGACTATTGACTTCTATATGCCGCGTGGGGACGTAGTCTCTGCGCCCGCATGCCTTTCCTATTTGTTGTGGATGGCATGCAAAATAATACGAGGCCCACACTTGCTTTTTTACTTTCTTCGAGGGTAGTGTCATTTGTTTTTTGTCTTTTGTTATTTCACGTTAGTGTCGAGGAACCAGCCGGGTGGCGACGTGTTGCCGTGATTTGTCACTTTGGAAAGGCGATGCGGGGATGTGTTCTGCGATTCCTTTGGGATCGCCTCTGTCTCCTATATATTCGAGTGCTAAGAGCTTTTATGTATCAGGTACATTGATTGAATTACCCCCATGCCATCGATTAAACACGCCCCTATGTCGGGGCGGAGCTACCACCTCACCCCCGACCATTGCGCGGGGAGGCTATTTCTCGCAGCCGAAATTTGTTAGGGAAGCACTACGCTCTGCGTTAAAATCCGTTCGTGTCTCCGTATTACGCATCTGCGTTACGGATACTCGTCCTATATTATGCGTTATGTTCTATGTTCTACGCCATCGCCTGCATTACGCGTTATGCGTCCTACGTTACGTTCTATGTTCTACGCCACACGTCCGCATTCTACATTACGCGTCATATCTTTGCGGGAGGGACGATTTATATGGGAAGGAGTGACGAGGGTTTTGAGCCCCGAGTAACCACTTCGATGGTAGTGGAGATCTCCCAGAAATTATTCTAATAGGGCCGGATATGGCATAGCCAACGTTCTTCCAATGCTCAAGGCGAGTTATTCAAAATATAGCGGGGGTAACAAGATTACGAAGTTCTGAATTACTTTAAGATCGACATATGGACATGAATCTTGTTCTTGTTTACTTAGATGATTTTAGCACGTGAATGATAAGCATAAGTGATGGGAATACCTAGCTTGAATGTTACCCCCGAGGTTGTAGAACGTCCTCCGGGTTACGGGTTGTGGCCTGGGCGGACCTATACGGTTCCCGAATGTTTTCAGTGCTGACTCTCGAGTGTGCGGAGCTCGGTTTATCGGGTTCACTGCGGTCTTGCCGGGACACAGGTATCAGCCTACTCTTGCCCCCTTATTGGAAATTCTACACTTGTTTTCATGTACAACTCTGGTTCATATTTCCCTTTCGGGTTCACGATGTTTTCATCCACCTAGGTCTTGGGTGTTGGACTAGAGTCGGTGAAAAGTCTACCATGGTTTGTGTCTTAATAAACTCATTCGAGGTTCAATGTTCAAAGTTGAACACTTAGGCGTATGGTTCAATTAGTCATTGGTCATTTATCCTAATAGCTCTAGTTTTTCTCATATAGGCTTTCGGGGATAGTCAATTACCGCATGGATATGGATGAGACTAAAATAAGAAAGCAATTTAAGAGAAAGTTACAACAAGTGCAAGAAAACGGTTTCTCCCAGTGACGTGCCTGGTCTGCACGGGATGCGAGACTTATTTGAGATAATATCTTTAGGTGTCAATATGAAGCAAAGAGATGCCTTGCAGTTTGAGGTATGTATGGGGCGCCTGACTGGGGAGCGGGAATCAGATACAAGGACTAGGCATACTATGACCAGGGTTCTTCTCGGTTACGCCCCTGGACGAGGTGGTGCTCAGGGTTTCCACGATTCTTCCTTTGGGCGATGGCTCTGCAGAAACGGGCTGCGCGGAAGTCGGCTCGTGCAGGTCCGCGCCTTTCATTTGGTCATATTTCCGCCTCCTCGGGTTCGCCTATGTTCTGCCTCCTCGTGTTTTCGCCTCTGCTTCTCCCCTGATTCCGCCTTCACCACTTCGCCTGGAATTCCGCTTGTGTTCCTCCTTTTGGATTTACGTTTCCTCGGTTCCTCCGCTTCCTGGATTTCGTTCTGTTCCTTCTACTTCAAAAAATTTTGTCGAGGGCCGGCCAAGTGTTCCCCGAGCTAAAGCACTAGTTCACGCTGTAGAAGGTCAAACAGAGTAAGGTAGAAAAGCTGGTGTAGGCTATTTAGAGGAGAGAATCATGTTAGGAGGTCCTCTCTTCTATCATGTTTGTACTTTTGTTTATCGGTGTTCCGACTTGGCCTTTTTGTATTTTGCTTTGTTTCGGGATTGTTCCCTAGATGCGAGATCGGGTGTGAAACTCGTTGTAGAAGCTTCTTATGAGTCGTTACCCTATAAGGGTGACAATTTACCGGAATCAACATCAGCTTTTTGTACCCCATGGACTAACGTGTTGATTGTTGTTGTTGGTTCTTATATTCCGATTGCTTCTTTGTAAGCTTTGATAGTTCCCGCAGGACGCTATTCTGCGTTTGCCACTTGCTAGATTTGATACGCTTCCTATCATGTAATCGCAGGACAAAGCGAAAGAACGCCATTATTAGTTTCTTAATTTCAAACAATTGTGATGAAGATTACCTCGTGGTACCTCTGAATTTTAGCACCGTTCGTTCGGTTCAGCTTACCCATGTTGAGTGAGTTTATCAGTATCCACTAGAATTTTTCTTATGGTGTAGTTTCTATGTACGATGTTACGATAAGAGCAACCAAAGCGGTGTTTACGAGTATAGGCGATCTCCTTTTGTTTTTCAGAAATGCCTTTTTTCGCCTTTCAGTATTTTAGGCTATAGAGTTCTAATCCACCCGTTATCACGTAAATTATTCTAGCACAAATAGAGGCGTAAATGGTAGAACCTGACTCGTGAAGCTTATTTTACTAGACTTGCCCCCACGTGTTAACAGGTGGTTGTTCCACCAAGCTTTGTGATCCTGCAAGAGGGTTAGAGACAGGCGAAATAGTACCAAATATGTTACAACCTAACAACACTTCTGCAGAGGTCTGCCTCCAGGGTCGCTGGCTTGTGGAGTTGTAGCGACACTGGTTGAGTTGGTCATTCTGGTTCATGCTGGCTGAAAGTTCCTGCAACAGGGAGGAATTTAGCTCCAAAACAACTACTAGATACGGTGTTACCTGATGCTGCCTCCATTCTGGTCAGCATGGGAGAGTAGTAGGATGCTAGGCATCCAGGGTATAGTCTGGTGTCCTCTGCTTACCGCAGGC
>NW_027413477.1:0-36773 GCF_048544455.1 Silene latifolia | reverse complement strand
CCTTATTACCTTTTTTCTTTCTCTTCAATGGCGGATTACAAGTATTTCAGAAAGCGTCAGACGGTCAATATCGCAGGCAGTTTAATGGTGCTCCGTCCATGCTCTGCCACTACTTTTCCGGATAATATGTTGTTTCATATTGTCCCGGTTTGGGTTCGAGTGCTTCATCTCCCTTTTCATCTTATGCACTCTTCCGTCGCTGCTTACCTTTTGTCCCATGTCGGGGACATTTGCGAGGAGGAAGTTGTGAACTCCTTAACTCCCTCTCGCTCTTTTGTTAGGGTGAAGGTTTGGATAGATCTTTCCAAACCTTTGATCCCTGGGTGCTATTTGGCGATTAGTGACACGGAACATCAGTGGATCGGGTTTTCTTACGAGGGTGTGTTCAGATTCTGCAAAACTTGTGGCGAAGTGGGACATCGTGTCTCATTCTGTCCTTCGGGAAAGTTTCAGGGAGCTCGGCGTATCCATGCTCGAATGGAGGAGCTTCGTGCCAAAGGTTTGATGGTTCTTCATGGACCACCTGGGTCGAGGTTTTACACACCTGAAATCATGGGTTTACCTTCAAGGGTGAAATACTTGACATCCGAGATTGATCTTGCGGCACCTGACGAGTCCCCTCAAGTTGATTCAGGTGGGGATTCCCCGGTGTTTTCGTTCTCTTCTTCTCCATCTGACAATGGAGGGGACGAAGAAGCACCCTTTGCAGCGCCGCCACCTGAGGCAATGGTTCATGATGACGAGTCTCGAGAAGTTCTGCTAGAAAAGCATCCTTTGGTTCGTTTTGTCCCTTCTCGCGATGGAGCATCTACATCTGCTGGTCCTGTTTCACCGGGTTTTCGAATAGCAGCTCCTGAAGTTGACATTGATCCTACTTTGGACCTTGGCTTACCTGACCCTGTTACACCCCCTCGCCAGCTTGAAGTGGGCATGCTTTTTCGTGATTCTCTGGCTGCTGGGCCTAGTAATGGGTCTGGGGTTTGTTCTACTCCTGCAGACGAGTTGGGTAGGAGAGTAAAATTTGTTTTTAAGAGGAAGGTAATATCTGCTCTTAATTATTTAGGTAGACCAAGTTTTAAGAAATCCCGTAGCGTTTTTTGGACTTGACATGGGATTTCCCATCCGTGTCTGTCTTTGGTCCTAGAACGCTCCCCCGAGTGTCTCTATGAGTTCCTGGTCTCGCTGGTTTGACTACACACGAAACCGAAATCTCCGGATTTAGTTATCCCTGGTTTTGTTTGTGGGTCGAATAAGCGCAAGCATTCAAGCTTGGACTCAGGCCTGGAGTTTTCTAATAAACGTCCTAAATATTTTGTTGCACGAGTTTGGGGTTTTCAGTTTTCTTCTCTAACTATGTTTCCGTCTTGTTTCCTGTCTTCTTCCAGCGCTGAAGATGGGTGGGCTTGCTTAGGTCAGGTGGTGGACCTTAAGTCACCACCCGGTTATCAATGACTATCTTTTGTTGGAATTGTAGGGGATTTGGTGAAGCGGATGATCCTACAATTCCGTATCTACATCAAAGTGTCCTTAAACATCATCCGCTGATTTTGTTTTTGCAAGAGACTCACACTAGTGTAGATATTGCAGCTATGAAGACTCACCATCTTGGGTTTCCTAATTATTTTGGAGTTGACTCTAATGGTCGTAGTGGTGGGCTCCTTTTGTATTGGGGACGATTCGTAGATATTCAAGTTATCGGTAGTTGCCCTCGTTTTGTTTTTTGTAAAATGGGCATAGATGTAAATCAAGGTGTTTTTAGTGACATGTATATTATGTTCCTGTATGGGGATCCCGTTTTCCAATATCGGTCTGGTTTATGGGATCGTATTTCTAATGAAATTTCTGGTTTTTCTCCTTTTCTGGTGATTGGAGATTTCAATCAAGTGGACTTACATTCCGACAAATTTGGCGGTTCACTAACAATTAGAGGACAAGCTGATTTTATAGAGTGGAAATTAAAGAACAATCTTGTGGATATTCCGTTCTTTGGCCCGCGTTTTACCTGGACGAATGGACAACTTGATGAAAGTTGTATTATGGAACGTCTTGATCGTGCGTATGCAACTCAAGATTGGCTAGACTTGTTTCCCTCTACTTCGGTTCTGCACCTACCTATTCTTGTATCAGACCATTCGCCAATTATGTTACGTTTTCTACCGCAACCAAGATCGCGCAAAAGACCATACCGTCTTGACAACTGGTGTCTTCAGCTACCGGAAGTCATTGATCTTGTTTCTAATGCTTGGAATACTCCTGTACACGGCTCCACTTCGTATGTTCTATCCCGCAAGTTAGCCGCAGTTCGTTTTGCTATTCTGAATTGGATTATTCACCACCGCATTTGCTATGGTGTAAATTGGTCGTCGATTGAAACAGAGCTTCTATCAGCATCAACTTTTATTTGTGATACAGATGCTGCAATCTCTTATCACAATCTCAGAGCTTCTAATCTTCAACTCATTTCCAAGCAACATAGTTACTGGTTTCAGCGAATTAAGACAAGGAAAGAATGTTTAGAAGGCCTCCCGACTAGATTTCTTTTTAACCGGGTAAAACAACGATCTTCCAAGCAGCGGTTAATTTCTCTTCGAACTTCTGATGGAACATGGATTAATGACCCGACTGAAATTGAAGCGGAGATCCTTACTTATTTTCGTTTGATAATGGGTACCAATCATTCGACTCAGGCTCAGAATTTTCAGTTGACTGAGGATTTTCTATCGGACCTGGATATTCCGTCGCTTTCATCAGATGACTGCTCCATTCTATCTACTCCCTTTAATGAAACTGATGTTCTAAGAGTCATTCGTAGTATGGATGGATCGAAATCACCAGGCCCGGATGGAATTACACCCCGGTTTTATCAGCTGTTTTGGCCTCAGATTGGCCATGTCGTGACGGCGGCTATTTTGCAGTTCCTCAACTCTGGGGTCATGTTGAAAGAATGGAATCACACTCATATTATTCTTATTCCGAAGGTGGCACATCCGGAGATGGTCACTCAGTATCGACCCATTAGTCTTTGCAATGTCATTTACCGGATTGCGTCGAAATGTCTTGCAAATAGACTTAAGCTAGTAATATCATCCATTGTGTCAGATTCTCAGCAAGCTTTTGTACCGGGCCGACTTATGACTGACAGCTGTATTATTGCCCATGAAGTGCTGCACTATATTAACAAGACAAAAAAAGGTACAAATTGTTACGCGGTGCTTAAGCTTGATATGAACAAGGCTTTTGATCGGGTTTCATGGACTTTTCTCATGCTGGTTATGAAACGTATGGGTTTCCCAACTTTCTGGCAAAACATTATTTGGGAATGCATAGCTACGGTCTCTTACAGGGTTCTTATTAATGGAGAACCTTCTGATTCGTTCCGAGCATTTTGCGGTCTTAGACAGGGTGATCCGCTGTCCCCCTATCTTTTTATTATGTGTATGGAGGTGTTGTCTCGACAGGTAATCAGAGCAGAGAAAATCGGATCCTTAACTGGCATTAAAATCTCCAGATACGCACCTACGCTCTCGCACTTGCTCTATGCGGATGACGCGCTTCTTTGCTGCAAAGCAACTCCGTTGGCTTTTGAGACGTTAAGAGATCTTTTCAAGGAATTTGAAACGGCTTCGGGTCAGATGATTAACTTAAGTAAGTCCTTTATTAAATTCACCCTAATACTCCTGATTTTTTGCGAGCATCCGACATCTATTTTGAAGATGACTCACTTTCCCTCTTTTGGTACTTATTTGGGAGTTCCTATTGATATCCCTCGCAGAAGGTCTGAGCTCTTTCTTCCTTTTATTGATTGTATGACTACACGCATTGCATCCTGGTCTGCTCTTCATCTTAGCCAACCGAACAAGTTGATAATTATTTCGGCTATTTTGCTTGCTTCTCTGAATCATCTCTTCTCTGTGGTTCCTATTCCTAGCTGCGTGAGCCGAAAAATAGATGCCTTGCTTGCAGCTTTTTGGTGGCGTAATGATTGGAATAAGCACTCTATACACTGGACATCCCAAAGCGTACTGCAAGCACCAAAAGAATATGGGGGTCTTGGCTTCAGAAACTCCCACATTCTCAGCCAAGCTTTGCTTCTTAAGAATTTCTGGCGAATACACTCACAACCAACTGCAATTCTTGCAAGATATATGGTTCCAAAGTACGCCCGTGATTTGCCAATTCCTTTAGCTACATCTCGGGTTTCTCAGCCATCTTTTATATGGGCGGGTATTTGCAAAGCTGTTTCTTCGGCTAAAACGGGGATTTCTTGGAAACTTGGAAAAGGCAACTTAGTGGATATTTGGTCCAGTTGTTGGATTAATGGTAATTTGCCATCGCCTACGGTCCCTATTCCAAATCCGTTACCGTCTCTTTCTGAGTTCTTACTCCCTTCGGGTGACTGGAATCCTTTCATGGTGTTCCGCTATTTTTCTTCATCATGTGCTAAGAAGATTGTGGCCATGGAACCACCTGATCAGAATTTTGACGATTTTCTCTATTGGAAATATACGGAGGATGGCACTTATTCGGTTAAATCAGGCTACTCCATTCTTTGGGCTGCGTCTCCAGCTGCCCAATGTATCCGCTCTTTTGTCCACACTTTTCCTTGGAAGCATGTATGGCGGCAAGGAATTCCTCCAAAAATCTCAGTTATGTTATGGCGTCTAGCTCACAACATTATGCCAACAAATGATAATCTACTTTCAAAGCGTGTACCAGTTGAATCTGTATGCCAACTTTGTCGGAATTCCCCTGAAACAGAAGAGCACTTGTTTCGTTCTTGTGAGATTGCCCAACATGTCTGGAAAGCATCCGCTCTAGGGATAAACTCCATAGCCAATCCATCTACCCCTTTTATCTCGTGGATTGCCGACTTCGTGGTTTATCTGCACAGACAATCTTTAGCATCTGCTAAATATTGGTTGCTGCTTTGCTTCTGTTGTGTTTTTCAGGCTATATGGACCGCTCGCAATTCTGTGCTCTTCCGAGAAGACATTGTCAATCCATCGTCTATCTGTCAACTTCTTGACCACCTGCTTCACTCTCTTCATCGGGCTTCCGAGGTACGTCCTGCTCAAGTGCACACCAATTATGGGATACTTATGCCCTCTGTTGCGTTGGGTCCTTCAATATCTCAACGGGAAAGGATTTTGATATCTGTTTCGGCACATCATATCCCAAAAACAAACTGTTTCACCTGCTGCATCCAAAGTTCCGATTTGGATTACTCCGACTCAAGTGAAGTTCAAGCTCTTACGCTTTTTGAAGCATCTACAAGAGCTCTTTTAAGGGCTATGCGCTATGCCCACTCCGTGGTATCGACTTCTGTTAGTTTTCAGGTTACCTGCGGTAAACTATCTGCAGTTCTGGCAAACTCTTTGCCAGTCCCAATTAGTGTGCGGAATTCTATCCGAGAAATCCGTACTTTGTTTGTGATTTACCCATACTGGTCTGTAAGCCTGGCAACAGGCTAGCTACGGTGTATTATATCTTTTTTTAATATAAGCAGTTTATCATTGTCAAAAAAAAAAAAAAAAAAATTATCGAAGAGGATTTTTTAATTTTTTTTTTCTTTTTCAAATCAGTTGGAGTATATTTTAATAATGTAAAATGCTAGTTTCATTAAAAAATTGTCGAGTTTGAGAGATATGATTAGTATTCCAAAACGCTCCCTAAACAATGTTATGTTATACTCCCTCCGTCTTAGTCAATTATCTATTGCTTTTGGCACAAAGATTAATGAAAGAAGTATGAATGAAGTTGGACTACACAAATCACATAGCCCCACATGCAATGAAATGTAATTCATAAAAAGTTGCCAAAAATAAAAATAGATAACAATTCAACGATACACCCCAAAATGAAAACAGATAACTATTGATCGGAACGGAGAGAGTAGTACAAATACTACCTCCACCATCATAGTATATAGCGGGAAAGTGGTGATTGACCCCCATAACTTTGTGCAATTGTGAAATTAACCCCCATAACCTTCAATTGTAGTGATTAAGCCTCATAACTTACATAATAAGTTAAATTAAACCCTTTATCAAAATCTCACGAGAAATTCAATTTATCATATCACAAAAGTAAAAATGGCTATGTTCTTATGAAAAATACGAAATAAAATTTTAAAATATTAATAAAAGAAATTTCAATTGCAAAATATTTTGTTAGGTACAGATTTATTATTTCAATTGCAAAAATGGTCACGAGAAATTCAATTTATTATTTTTATATAAAGTGCGGATTTTTCAATTTTTTGTAAAAAAAAATTAATTGCAAAATATTTTGTTAGGCAGTCGTGTTAAAATTAGAAGTCGGAATAAAAGATTTTCATGACAAAAAATAGAAAAAATATAATAAAAAGGAAAAAAAATATTCAAATATTTCTATTTTTCAACAATTAAAAAGAGTTCACATAAAATTGTTAATTGTTTTTTTTTTTCCAAAAAATTATACCGAATTACATACGTATGTTAAAAAAATGGTTTTAATATGTACTCCTACATATGATTTCAGTATGTTATATGTATACGTGTTGGTATAGTGTTGTTGGTATATAGTGAGATTTTGGTGAGATTTTCTTAAACTTTTATTTCAGTATTTTTCATAAGAATATAACCATTTTTTTTACTTTTATGATAAGATAAATTGAATTTCTCGTGAGATTTTGATAAAAGGGTTTAATTTCACTTATTATGTAAGTTATGAGGCCTAATCACTCTAATTAAAAGTTGTGGGGGTTAATTTCAGAATTGTACAGAGTTATGGAGGTCAATCACTACTTCTCCATAGTTCCTAATTATCAAGATCTAAAATTTTCTCTTACAATAAAAGACTACATGTAATTATTGGCTAGGGTAGACGGGGTGATTTTTTGGCACACACGTATGTAGTACCGTGGATAGTTTCATATGATGAGCAATGTAGAACAATCAAAGGAGCAATTCCTTTTTTAACCGCCATGAAATTGTAACTTTAAAATTTGTCAACTAATTTCCAATAAATAATTTTAGTAGTTAGCTGAGACGGAGCAAATAATTAAATTAGGAAGAGATAAGGCATCTAAAAATCCAATCCCCAACGGTCTAAAAATGAGTCGAAATAAGGAAGGAAAGGAGTTGACCGTGGAAAGACGAGGAAGACATATTGTCAACTAATTTCCAATTTTCATTTATTTATTTATTTATTTATTTCCAATCTCCTCACTCTCTCTTTCACCAGTAGTCACCCTTTTTAACCTCTGCTCTTCTTCTTCTTGTTACATAATAAAGCCGAATTGATAATATATAGAGGGAAATGAGGGATGTCTTCAAGTGACAGAAAAAAGAGTAGATCATCATCAGCATCATGTTGGAGTCCATTTAGAAGTAATAGTAATAGTAATAGTAATAAAGATGAAGGGCAACAACAAGAGCCTTTACTTTGGTCAAGAGATCTTGATAAACATTTTCTTGGTGAATATTCATTTGCTGTTTTTCAAGCTAATCATATTGTTGAAGATCATAGTCAAGTTGAAGTTGGTCGTAATGCTACTTTTATTGGTGTTTATGATGGTCATGGTGGTCCTGAAGCTTCTCGTTTCATCTCTGATCATCTTTTCCATTACCTCATCAGT
Organism: Silene latifolia; assembly: GCF_048544455.1. Lineage (NCBI taxonomy): Eukaryota > Viridiplantae > Streptophyta > Magnoliopsida > Caryophyllales > Caryophyllaceae > Silene > Silene latifolia. The sequence goes on along the minus strand of NW_027413477.1, from coordinate 29,155 downwards.
TACTTACTCATTTCCTTCCTTACTTACTTTTATTATTATTATTATTATTATTATTATTATTATTATTATTATGACTTCTTCTCATGATGACTGTTGTTGATTATTTTGTGCAACATTTGGTTTTATTCGTGGATTTGTTTTATTCATTTGTAATTCTTGGAGTTTTGTGCTGTTACATCTATATTATTATTTCAATATGTTGTATGCTTATGTCAATTGCTAATAAATATGTGGTCTTTCTTCTCTAATACTAATATAATATTCCCATATATTTTAATCACTAGTTTGGTTTCTTCCTTTTTGGGTCTTTTCTGTTGATGTTGAAACTATCTATCTGAATTCTGAATTGAATGCCACCTCCAATATGGTTAAGATACTCCTACTTCTTTCATCTGTCTTTGCTTTTGTTTCGAGTTATTGTCGCCGTTTTCTTAGTAGTTATCCAATTATTTCTTCTTTGGTTATGTTTTCTGAAGCATACTTACTTAAATTGGGATTCAAATGACTTTCATGAGCAGGTACAACCGTCCAAGTTAAACATTATATTAAGTTCCTTTGTCATTTTCATTCTGTTGGCCATCGACTTGAAATTGGGCGGTGTAGTTGACACTTCACCAACAATATTAACATGATGTATCTTTTCCAGTTTCTGATTCGAGTATCTCTCATTGTTTCCCTATGGATTTCAAACATTGCAACTCCATGTTTTCACGATAATGCCTTCTTGGTTATTCTCTTGAATTGACTGCTTGCTAAAGCTATGAGGTGTGATGAGTATATGACGTGAGCGTCAACTTTGCACAAGTTTAAGCAGTTGTTTGGTTTGATTCCTTTTGCACGCTTTCTTGTTTTAGCAATGTGCTGTCCTAAAATGTAATCTTCGGAATTAATTAAAAATATAGGAGATAATAGGCTCTTTATGAACGATATATGTTAGTGCTGCCCCTTCCTAGTGATGAACAATTAGGAATTTCCTAGCTCAATAATGATATGATGTCAATCTGAATGTTGCTGCAATTTTTTATACTGTCTGATTTTCTTTCTTTTTCTGAAGCATCAACTTCGAAATTACAAATTTATGGTGGTTAGTAAATTGTTGCCAAACTGAATGAATGATGTATGTGTCTTACTATTACAGTATCAAGGTTTATATATCATTCTACTTTCTAGGCTGGATTAGTTGAACGCTAAAGCATCTCATGTATTCTAATGTAGAGCTTGCTCGAGACAACAGAACTATGTCGGAGGATATCATTAGGAATGCTCTTACTGCAACCGAGGATGGGTTTCTTAAACTTGTCTCACGGACATTCAGATTTAAGCCCATAATTGCAGCAATTGGATCTTGCTGTCTAGTTGGTGTTATATGGCAAGGGACAGTATATATTGCTAATTTGGGTGATTCACGAGCTGTGATAGGTTGCTTAAATAGATCAAACAAGATTGTGGCAGAGCAATTGACAAAGGAGCATAATGCTTGCATGGAGGAGGTTAGAGAGGAACTCATTTCTAGCCATCCGGATGATTCGTCTATTCTAGTCATGAAGCAGGGTGTGTGGCGGATTAAAGGCATAATACAGGTCTCTTTCTTCTTCTCTTACTGTCGAGATGGCTAATGTAATTCACTTCTTTCTCCTTTCTTTATGTATGTGGAAACAGTGGCTCTTGTTTGAGATAATCTCACACATGAGAACAGCCCAAATATTTTTGTAGTCATTAACTACATGCAAGACCGTGTCATATAGGTGATTGTATTGTGGAATATCTATGTAAATATCCTTCTAGAGCTGTGTGTAATTTTAGCTGACATCCAAACTAATTCCATATTCGTTAATGCTAGTCCTTTATTTTTAATGTTTTCATCGAACGGGACATCCTTAGATTCATTTGAGTCAGTCATCCTGATATACATAATTCTAGTGCTAGGAGTTTGTTGGATGCTGAGCATGTTATTTACTGAATGTTTATCTTTTGATGGATCCTTCAGCAAATAAACTATCGAAGCTGGATGACTTCTTTGATAAAATATCATAAAACCCCGCTTTCTTGTTTGATTTTAAATAACATTCGTATTATTTGGTGTCCTGAACAATTTTTGGCTTGTATGGAATATAGGTCTCACGATCCATTGGGGATGCATACTTGAAGAGTCCAGACCTTGCTCTCGATCCCTCATTTCCACGATTCAACTTTCCTGAACCAATTAGGCGTCCTGTGCTATCAGCTGAGCCGTCTATCTACACCCGGGTTTTGCAGCCAAGTGACCAGTTTCTGATATTTGCCTCTGATGGACTCTGGGAACACTTGACTAATCAGGAAGCAGTACAAATTGTCCACAACAGCCCTAGAGCGGTAAATGCTCTTTCAATACCCCTACCCCAATCATTTATAGCGGTGTGGTGTTTTTTTTGGTGGTGGTGGTGGTGGTGGTGGAAGGAGTCACGAGCAATTTTAATGCTAATGGATCTAAAATACCCGGACATGAGCTAAGCTAGTACAAATACATAGTTCTGTTTGTTAAGGTGCATTTTTTATTCCGGTTACCTGCAGGGGATTGCTAAGAAATTGATCCACAAAGCTCTGAAGAAAGTAGCAAAGAGGATGAATATGAAAGATGAAGATCTGAAGAAAGTGGAGAAGGGGGAAAGAAGAAAATACCATGACGATATCACTGTGGTAGTCATCTTTTTGGATCATGATTTGCTCAATGAGAACGTTGAAATACCTGAAGTATCAGTACAAGGATTTGGTGATACTGCCGGGCCATCAAAATTCAGCCTTTTGAAGTCGACAACCTAAAACATCAGGCTTTGCTCAAGTAGATTTGTAGAGCATCTGGAAGATCCTGCAGTCATTCTTTCGACTGTTCATATTGGTTTTATTATAATATAGGACTTGTTCAAATTGTTCAATCTGGTCTTAATCGAATCTGGTTGAGAAATTTAGGAATTTTTTTCAGGCTATAATCACTGAATCAATCAGGTGACAGTTTGTATAAAAAAAACTAAACTCTGGCATTATGTAACTAAAGAATTTTGAGTAATTGTAAAAAACCTCTGTTAGGCCGTTACTTAGATTCTGGTACTATGTTAATTGCTTGAAGTATTTTGAGTGATTAAAAATCCTCTATGATTCCTTCAAAATCAGTTCAATGATTATGGCCTTGTGGGTCTTAGTTATTAAACTCTTGATGATATATTTAGCTGTCCAGATCTTTCATGGAAATAGATATATTTGTGATTATAGTATTGAACAACAATTAGTGAGTTAATGTAACAGTGAGTAATTCCCTTCTTGTTGTGGGGCGCTTACGAAGAGTTAAACAGCTAGTCAATAAGCTTGCCTTATTCTCGTGGTCATTAACCGAACTCTCGATTTCATGGTTAAGGAATGAGATGAGCAACTACCACAACAAACACCCTTAGTTATTGTATTTGTGAGACCATTTACTAACTCCAGGAATGATACATGGAGTACGTATAAAGAAAATTCTAAGAATTCCCAAAAGAAAAATATTCTATTTTGTTAAAATGTAAGTAATATATTAGAGAATTAAACCATCGCAAAACTCGGTGTGATATGATACACCACCAAATCAAGACAATACAACAACAAAATCTAGTGTGTTCATCTCCTACAACAAAATCACGAGACCATCCTCAACTCGTTTTATCTCACTCCACTCAATTGCCTCGATTATTTTAGATCTCTAGTCAAGACCTTCGAGTGAAGCTTTAATCGGACTAAAACTTTATCATGATAATATAGATAGATATTAGTAATATTATAAGTTGTTCTTAATAAACCGATAAATCTTTGGTTATATATTATCTAAATACAATAATATTCAAATGTATATTTTTTTAATGCACATTATTATTAAACAAAAGGAGCGGATGCTAATATCGCTCAAAAAGTTCCGTTTTTAAGTATATATATTAGTATTGATACTAATTCATCATCAAAGTCGCTTTGGCCGAGTGGTTAAGGCGTGTGCCTGCTAAGTACATGGGATTTCCCCGCGAGAGTTCGAATCTCTCAGGCGACGTTTTTCTTATTTTGTTCCACCTTTTGTTAGGGTTCTACTTTCAACACTGAAAAAAAGAGTAAAAAGGTCCTACCGGGAGTCGAACCCAGGTCGCTGGATTCAAAGTCCAGAGTGCTAACCACTACACCATAGAACCGGTTGATGCTACACTTCTCAAAGGTTACTAATAAAACCATTCATTTTATTAATGTTGACATGACCACTAATAAAACAGTAACAATATGACTTCCATCTTTATGTTTATTCTTCCTCTCTCTCTCTAAAAAAACCCTCTCTAAAAACCTAGCCTCCATTATTATTCGGGGGCTTCATCGATCATCCATCGATGGTAAGCCCCACAAAAGCTTTCTTAAACAACTAATATTATGCAGATCTATCTTATTTTCAATAATAGTCTCCCTTTTGGTGAGATCTGTTGTTCCGTCCCTTCTTTCGGAGTTTTTCCATTTTTTCGTGGGATTGTTATCAATATAATAAGTTTTAATCGACGGGGAGATTATCAGATTTGTTTCGTGGATGAATACATCAAGACGGCTACACTGTTTCCCTCCATCAAGAAGGATGCAAAGACATCGATTATTCATAGATTCAAGAAATTTATGATTTTGGAGCGGCAGCGCCATTACCAGTATTTAGATAGTTATTTTTTTTTTTTTTGAGGAAAACCCAAAGGGTTACTGCATTAAAGAGAAATCAAACGATACAGCATTGTTAACGATCGGAGGTAAACTATCCGACCATACGACTCTACCAACGGTTCTAGGAACTAAATGAGCAAGAGAATGAGCTACACTATTGTTCATGCGACAAACATGAGACCATAAAACAGAATGAAAAGAAATACTAGCAGCTAAGATATCGTCTATGACTAGAGAAAAAACATTTCTTCCTTTTGCCTTTCGTTTGAGAGCTTCGACAACTTGCAAACAATCGCTTTCGATCATGACCATAGAATGTCCTCTCCGACTTGCTTCCAAAACTCCTTCGAGAACGGCCACGGCCTCAGCTACTTGTGGCTCCCAAACCTGCTCCTGCACACATGAGACGGCCCAGAGAACCCTACCCTCGCTGTCACGGCAAACCACCCCCATCGTCACCCCAGCATCCTCTTTCACCCCCGCGTCGACATTGACTTTCACGAACCCATCAGGTGGTTTCTTCCATCCCTTGTTTCGTACCTGCCCCTGGCTTCTATTCCCGCTCCCACCTATTCCCTCATTCCCCCATCCTCCACCATCGATCTCTTCAACAACGTCCCAAGCCCTTTTAACCACACCCCCCGGATCAACCTCTCTTTGGTCAAAGACAACCTTGTTCCGGTGTTCCCAAAGGGCCCAACACCCCACCATAAAACGCGATTGTTCCCGCACTCCCATATCCCTCCACCTGGCCTCAACCCAGTCCCGCACTCCCACACCTTCCTCCTCCTCCTCCCTATCAAGCTCCAGCCCTTCCCAAACCCTTTTGGCAACAATACAATCCTTAAACAAATGAATACTCGTTTCGAAAAAGGAATTACATAAAGAACAAAAAGAAATCTCACCTCGAACCCGAGTCGCTATATTCGCTCTTGTTGCCAACGCTTCGCTGCACAGCTGCCAAAAGAAAAGCTTAACTCGGGGCCATACCGGGACGTTCCAGAGCCTATTCCACAACCACTTCTCGCGTTCCCAATTCGACGCACCGCTCCAATCAATAGCCTCCCTCTCCCCTGCGAGAAACCTGTATGCCGATTTGACAGAGTACATACCATCCTTCTCCCTACTCCAATACCAAACATCATGTGGTCTATTCGTGCTAAGTCTTATGTTCCTGATCCTCTCCTGCTCAAAGGGTAAGAAAAGCGACGTCACCATATCCTCCCTCCATCCATTCCCATCAATGATGTCAGCTACACACAAATGCTCACGACCAGGCCCGCACGGAGACAACACCCTACCCGAATGAGTACTCGGTATCCACGCATCCACCCAAATTCTAGTGGAGAGCCCGTCCCCAATCCTCCTTCTTAACCCACTTTCCATAGCCCTCCTAGCGTCGAGAATACCTCTCCAAGTGTAGCTCGGATTGTACCCGAGCTCTGCGGCCATGATGTTTCCATTTGGATAGTACCTCGCTCTCATTATCCTAGCCCAAAGACCTTCCGTATCCGTCAAGAGGCGCCAAACTTGTTTTCCAATAAGAGCAAGGTTAAACAAATGAAAATCTCGAAATCCCATGCCACCCATACCCTTCGGCCTACACAACTTTCGCCACGCAACCCAACTAATCCCTCTCTTCCCCTCCTCGTGACCCCACCAGAACCGGGATATCAACGATCGAAGCTCGTCGCAAAAGTTAGCGGGAATTTTGAAAATACTCATTACATAGGTAGGGAGTGAATTGGCCACAGCCTTTATGAGAACCTCCTTACCAGCCCTAGACAATATCTTCCCGCGCCAACCAGACAATCTTTTGCTAAGCTTATCTCGAAGAATATCAGTTAAGACCTTCTTTGACCGACCCACGACAGTAGGAAGACCCAAGTACCGATTGTGCTCATCAACTTCGGATATACACAAGCGGGCAGCTAAATTACTCCTCCTTTGAATCGGGATACCTTTGCTGAATGAGACAGTTGTCTTCTCCAAACTAACTAGCTGCCCCGAAGCAGCCTCGTACCGACGTAAAATCGAAGAGACCACATCAGCTTCCTCCTCATTCGCTTTAACAAAAAAAATACTATCGTCGGCAAATAACAAATGCGAAACTGGAGGTGCACTCGGTACCACTCGGATCCCATGTAACGAATCGCCTTCCACAGCCCGCCTCATAAGCCATGATAACACTTCCGCACAGAGGATAAACAGGTAAGGGGAAAGAGGGTCCCCTTGTCGCAACCCTCTAGAGGGAGTAAATTGTCGAGATGGACTGCCATTGATGAGTACCGAGAAGGAGACCGTAGTGACACAGGCCATCACTCGGTCTATCCAATTCCTATCAAAACCCATCACCACAAGGACACGCTCCAAGAACACCCACTCAATCCTGTCATAAGCTTTGGCCATATCTAATTTAATCGCCATAAAGCCCTCAGCACTTCTAGAATTCTTCATATAATGAAACAGCTCGAAGGCGATAAGGACATTATCCGAAATCGATCTACAGCGTAAAAAGCGCTCACGATTCTCCGACACGATATCACTCAGGAACGGCTTCAAGCGATTAGCTAGAACTTTAGAAACTAGCTTATATACCACGTTACATAAACTTATAGGGCGAAAATCACTGACTTTGTCCGGGGCCTTCTTTTTCGGAATAAGAACAATGTTCGTCTTGTTGAATTCGGTAGGCATTTTCTCACCCCGTAAAATTTTGAGGACAGTACTCACAACGGTTGGTCCGACAGTACCCCAGTAAGTCTGAAAAAAGAGTCCATTCATACCATCCGGGCCCGGAGCTTTTAATGGATGCATCTGGTTTAAGGCCTCCGTAACTTCCTCTTCGCTGTATTCATTCGAAAGGCTAGCATTCATCTCAGGTAACACACGCTGCCCCATACCATTCAAAACATCGAAATTAGACGGGTTTGAAGAAGTAAAAAGCCGTTGGAAATAGTCGACTGCCACGGCTCCTATTCCCGCCTCATCAGACTTCATATTCCCGTTGTCATCAACAAGCCTTGATATGAAATTTTTCTGCTTTCTTTCTTTTGCCCTTGTATGGAAGAATTTAGTATTGCGGTCTCCGTCTTTGAGCCATAGGGCACGTGAACGCTGTCTCCAATACTGCTCTTCTTTACGCCTCAGATCAGCCAGTTCCGCGATTAGCTTTTTCCTTCTCCCTACGTTATCCACGGACCTCACCTCCTCATTAAAGTTATGCAGCTGCTTGCTCTTTCTATTAATGTCACGATTAATGTCCGCAATCCGAGTCCCTTTCCAAGCTCTCAATTCCTTCGCACACTCCGTCAGCACTTTACCCAAATCAGTCCCACCCCTCTCAGACCCACGGTCAATAGCCTCACGACACCCATCCTCTCCAACCCAAATCTGTTCAAACTTAAACCCCCTCTTCTTGTTCCCACCCGCATCGTTCTTGTTCAAACAAAGCCTAATCGGCGCATGATCCGACCATTCACGGTCTAAGTAAGTGAGCTGAGCAGAAGGAAACTTGTCAAACCATGAGGCCGTGCCCATCGCCCTATCAAGCATACATTGTCGATTTGCGTCACCGGCTTGGCCATTATCCCATGAAAAATTGTACCCCACCCAAGGAATATCCCGAAGCCCACACACATCCACAGCTTCCCGAAAGTTATTCATTTGCCACTGCAATCGACTCCCTCCCTTCATCTCAGTCGAGAAAAGAATCTCATTATAGTCACCCAAGCACACCCAAGGTAGCGATGATTGTTGCCCTAGCAGCTTTAGCAGATCCCACGACAAATGCCTATCAGTCACGTTAGGCCAACCATAAAACCCCGTAATCCTCCAATCTCCACCTTCCCCCCGAATAGTAAAGTCCATGTGATGTAAAGAGGACGACATGAAAACGCAATCAATCTCCTTTTTCCACATGAAAGCTAACCCACCCGCTCTTCCAGCACTATCAACTTCCAACCCATAATATCCATCGAGCCTCTCCTTCACCCTCCTCATCTCACGACCACAAAGTTTAGTCTCGCAAAGAAACAATATGGCCGGGGCCTCCTTCCGCACTAAAGCACGGAGTGCACGAACCGTGTCGGGGTTGCCCAAGCCCCGACAGTTGATGCTTAGGATATTCATTGGGCCCGGCGGGGTTGACCACCGTCAACCTCCGCCTCGGGTATTAAGACGCCCCCGTCTATCGAAGATCTCAAACGTTTCTGCATCTCCTCCACTGGGCTCTCCTCACGCCCCCGCTTCTCCCCATGCTCCTTTACCACCTCCCTATCCACCTTCTTCGCAGCCGCCATATCAGCCCGGGCTAGCCGCTGCCAGCTACCCCCGGCCACTACCCCTTTCCCACCTCGACTCCCTTCTTCCCCAGTGGCTTGTTCCTCAATATTACCCACACCCTTATCCAGTTCCATACCCACCAGACAACAATTCAACTCCTCTCCTCCTATCCCCCCTCCCTCATGTTCCTGCCCACCTTCCTCAGCACCACTATCCCTCGCCACATCCTCCTTCCCACCGTTGCCAACATTATCCTCAGTCACCATTGCCTCAATCAGCCCTCCTGTATTGAACTCCCCACCACGTACCTCCCCCCCTTTGTCCTCACTTCTCGTTATCACCTCCCTCTGCTTTCTCTCCTCATTCTTTCGATTTTTAAGGTCAAAAGAAATAGCCTGCAATTTCACAATCATAGAGGAAATAACTTCCTCAGAATCAGCCACGCACTCAGCCTCGAAGCATGGGCGAAGATCTCTCGCTGCCTTACTCCCTCCCTCCTTCACAGTTTTAGTAACCTTCCATGGCGAAGCTCGCAACCATTCCCCAACCTTGAAATCAGCCTCTTCATAAGGCCCATCTTCACAGTCTTTCTCGCCGTGACCAATTAGTCCACACCCATAGCAATACGTCGGGAGGCGTTCGTATTTGACAGTAAACTCAATTGTACGCCCATCCTTCATCCGTACGGGAACAAAGGCTTTTAGGGGCACCTGAATATCATAAAGGACACGAATACGTATTGCTCTATCCATCTCCGCATTAGGACCGTGCTCTAAGCTAACAAATTTACCCAGTCGGTTCCCAATTCTCTGAGCATTAGCTACGCTAGTTCGACCCGCGATAGGGAGGTCATATACCCTAGCCCAGATAGGAAAGTGGATTAGCGAGACGTCAGAGATCTTACCCGCTGGATTCGGCTCGTTGAAACACCACAAAAACTTCTCGAAATGCCATGGCTGCCCTTCCAAAACCCTAGCTTTGTCTCTAACTGTCCCAAATCGGAAGATGAAGGTCTTCTCTTTCGCATCGACCACATTACCCAACATAGGTTTAGATGGATTCCACAATTTATTCATAGTATCAATAGCAGCTTTAACATTGATAGCTCTTGATGCCCATAACTTACCAATCAATATCAGATTATCAGAGTTGTCGCAATTTCCCCCCTCATCATCCCATTCAATCGAATCCTCAATCTCTCCCATAGGCTCTTTTCCGTCCCGATGATGGCCCCTCGAAGAACTTGACATTTGACACCTGCACAAGAAACGAAAACAAAACAAGAAAACGAAGATAGAAACAATTCTCGCGATAAAAATCGTGAGAAAAGCCTCGAGAAAGAGGATGGAGACAAAGATTTTCTGACAGAAAGCCCTAGGAAACCCTAGACCGGTATAGGAATGGTGTCACTTGATTTTTAGATAGTTATTTTGAATGTATTTTTTACGTTAGCAATCTTGATTTTCCTTTGTCTATTTGTTATCTTCATTGTAACCTACGCTTAGTTGATAATTAATGAGATGACAATTTCAAAAAAAAAAAAAAAAAAAAAAAAAAAAAATATGACTTCTATCTTTTTTTATTTTATTTTTTTGATAGTGAGAAAAGGATAGCTTACAACGTTACAGTATCCCAAAAATTACATAACAAGTTACTTTACTAAGTAACATCTAGAATCCCGATTAGCAAATCTAGTGCTACAGAGCCAAACTTAAAGACTACATATAACAACATGGCTTTTATCTTAGTTCCTTAGGTAAGTTTATAGTGAACCAAAGACAACACGAGAATCTCCTATTATACATTGAGCATATCACTACTACAAATCCAGGCAACTACAACGCCCCTTTAACAACGATTATTCACGAAAATCACAATAGACGTTGTAGAATGTATGGCGCGAATTTTACTAAAATCAATTACAACGGGTATGGTTATAAAAACCGTTGTTATTCGTTTTAACAACGGGTCACACATGAACAACCGTTGTTAATAATTTGGCGCAAAATTGGCGCAAAGTTAGTGAAAAGTAATCACAACGGTTATTTTTGAAACCCGTTGTTAAAACTTATTTAACAACGGGTGTTTTCTACAACCGTTGTTAAAACATATTTCACAACGGTTGTTGTTTAATAACCGTTGTCAATACCTTCCATACTATAAACCACACAAACACAAGTCTGCTGCAGCCACAAAACACAAACCTTAATACACAAACACAAACCCAAAGAAAGACCAAACACAAACACAAAACACACACTTTCTCATCGTCTCTTTCTCTCTTTCTCATCGTCGCTTTATCTTCTCGCCATCACTTTGTTGATTTCATCGTCTCTTTACGTACGTTACGTAATTATCGGTTTGTTTCATCGTCATTATTTTATTGTTCTAATTATTTCATTTCAATGTATGTGTTTTTATCGACCATTAGGTTCCGTTCAAAGATCTCTGCTAATTATTTCATTTCCATGTATGTGTTTCTAATTATTTCATTTCCATCTTCTTTGGCGTCCTTGATCGGATCGAGCATGTTTTAGCGATTAGGGTTTGGAGAATATATTGAGATAATGGAAATGCATGTTAGTTGAGATAATGCAATGTATTTATACTAATGTGTGGGTTGAGTTGTTTTTTAATTAATATATATGTTAGGAAGTTGTGCCATATATGTTAGGAAGTTGTGCCATAATCGGATCTTGATGATGACAGATAGATCTATGGAGTTGAAAAAATGGAAGCAAATCAAACAAGCATAACTCAACACTTTCAAAATGATCATTTCATTTAATTTTAAACCAAATACATTACAAAGAATTATCGAAATCAAAAGATGTATAATAAGCCGGAACAACCCCGGTTAAGCGTAAAAGCGCTTCTCAACCTGCCACCAATTACGCCACTCTGGTATACCGCTAACTTCCGGGGTCATTGGCTTCATATTTTGCAATAACAGATTGAATATATGCAAGGACACGACTTGCATGTGGAGATAAGGTTGGAAGAGTACAACTCAACATATCTCTGGCTGCACCAAGTTGCGAGTAATACAGCCGACTAGGGTATGAAGATGATGATGATGATGAGGCTTTGTTGACAAGCCGGACCGCTTCACGCCTCTTAATCCAATAATTTCGTTGATGTTCAAGGGATGCTTTGATTAATGGGTGTTGATCGGCGGGAAGCCCGGCGAGAACCTTCCCATCATCTTCAATCGTTTGTGTAAGCCATTCTTCGTTGTTGATAAAATTAGGGTTCATTGCCATGTTGTTTCAATTAATGAATGTTAGTAAAGGATGCTTTAATATGTTGGTAGGATGCTTTAATATTTATAGCTAGTAATATTTAATTTAATTTTTTTTTATTTTTTAAGAACAAACAACAACGGTTATTTACAAACAACCCGTTGTCTTTAGTTATAACAACGGTTTTGTATATTAAAACCCGTTGTTATAACTTTCCCCCCAAAATTGAGTCACACTTTCCACAACGGGTTTTTATATTTAAAACCGTTGTTAATAGTTTTAACAACGGTTTCCGTAAGAAAACTAACCGTTGTTAAAACCTTCTACAACGGACGCTTTAACAACGTCCGCTTTTTTATATAACAACGGTTTTTGACCGTTGTTATAGCCTGTATCTGTAGTAGTGTATGAGCCCAAATCTTCTGCAATGTTCGTGTCGTAACTATAGACTCGATTTAAAAATGTAAATTTACTTTATTTTCGCAATTTGAACCGCATAAATATAATATCATAATTCACTCTAAATCTAATTTCATAAAAGCTTGTTTAAAGACTTATTTGTAGATAATGTAAGATTGAATTCTAAAATCCTAAGCCTGTTTTATGTTCTATTACTAATTTACTTCTTCATTGTCACTGTTTTTCTATAAGTTATGTCCTAGGAAACTTAATAGGATGGCTCATATTATAGCTCGGAATGTTATGGTTTGAGCTCATCCTCTCCCTCTGTCAAAAAAAAAATCTAAATTCCAAATAACCAATGATATTTTGGGTATTCGTGCCTAATCCGGTCTTGATGCAGGAGCAATGTCGAGCTCTAGCGCACTCTTACTTAACGCTGGTCCGAATCCTTATTTTGGCGCTAAAAGAAATGCGAGCTATGTCACAATGATAACTTGGATGTCGAGCTCTAGCTGGTCCGAGAAGTGCCGTCCAAGAAGTGCCGTCCAAAAAGAGTGCCGCTCAAGGAGAGGATAAATCTAGTCTTCCTCACCTAGTTTTCCTCACCTAGTTTTTACAAAATCTAGCATATTTTTCTACATAGTCTTAAATAATGCCTTGGAGCCCAAACACACTTAGGAAATTACCCCTAGCATTTAATGTTGCCTTGGAGCCCAAGCACATCTTTTGCTATATAAGGGCCGAAATACCCCATTTGTAAATCATCCAATTTCAGAAATATAAACCCAAGTGTTGAGAACTTTTCTCAAACTTTGAACGCTTGCGAGTGTTCTTATCTTCCTTGCGAGGTTGGCGCCTTATTTCATTCTTGTTTACTGTGTGTTCTTGATTGAAATATCCTTTGTTTCCCTCCTTGTTCCTGTGTGGTCTTGGTTGGAGATTTCAGTTTTAGTTGAGTTATCTTGCGAAGTTTCTTAGCTAATCCATATCCATTTTACTTAACATTTTCCGCTGCAAACTAAACTCTAAAACCACAAAAATATCACTCAAAACACTTCACCAAATCATGCCCCTTTTGTGTCTAAAATTCACACCAAATTGTTACCCGGTTTTACATCAAATTGGTATCAGAGCTTCGGCTCTTGATTTTCCATAAGCAAGACGATCCATTGCTAGTGTTATTAAAAAAAAAAAAAAAAACTATTGTTCACGTCCTGGTACTATTCACCCGTGAGAGAAAAAAAAATATGTCTTCTCATGATGGTTCATATCAAGAACCATGAGAGGAACGTATGGATTACTTAACAAAACGAATGGCACAAATGGATTACAAGATTGATCAGATTTGTAATCATACTCTTAGAAAAAAGGGGAGGAGGCACATTGGAAGTTCAGATTCCGATGAGAGCCATCATTCCATTCCTGAACCAAGGAGGAATAATGATGATGATCGTGGATTAAAACTTGATATCCCGGAGTTTGAAGGGGAACTTTACGCTGAAAAATTCTTAGATTGGGTGAGACAAGCAGAGAGAGTCTTTGAATATAAAGGCTATGATGAACACAAGCAATTCAAGGTTGCTACCCTGAAAATGACCAAGTATGCATCCTTGTGGTATGAGAACCTTAAGAAGCAAAGAAGGCGTGAAGGAAAAAGTAAGATTGAGACTTGGAATAAGTTGAAGAAGCACTTGCAAAAACGCTTCATGCCAAGAGACTATGAACAAGAGCAGTACTTGAAGCTTACATCTCTTTCTCAAGGTAATTTAAGTGTGACTGATTACATTAAGGAGTTTGAAAGACTAATTATGGTGTGTGATCTTGAGGAACGGGAGGAGATGCAAATTGCTCGATTCATTAAGGGATTGAGTCCTTCATTGGCCCAACGAGTTGAAGTTCATAATTTCCTTGATTTTAATGATGTGTGTAAGCTTGCTCTTAAGTTTGAAAAGCAGGACAAAGGAAAGAAACCCCTGGTTGCTCGTGATGGTTCTAAGGGTGTTAATCCTTTTTTATAAATCAAGCGCTACATCATCGTTCAATAAGGAAGCCAAAAAGGAAGAACCCAAAGATAAAGGCAAAGGAGTTGCTACTGATTTCAAAGATATGCGTTCTAGGAGATGCTTTAAGTGCCAAGGGTATGGACACGTCGCTAATGAATGTCCCCAAAAGAGAGCGCTTACTCTTCAAGAGTTAGGTGAGATTACTCCATGTTTCGTGGTGACAAATGAGACGGAGGTCGATTCTGTCGAACGATGGAGATGAAGAAGATGATGAGGTTCACACTCATATTGTCGAACCATCATATGACACTGATAAGGAGATGTTCGTGGTGAGAAACTTGCATATTCAATCCACACCGATTGAAATGGAGCAACGTGAACAGATTTTCCATGCTCGTTGTAAGGTGCATGGTAAGACTTGCAATTTGATTATTGATAGTGGGTCTTGCACAAATGCGGTTGCTACTGAATTGGTGGATTCCTTTAAGCTTGAGACTCGTAATCACCATAAACCATATATGCTGCATTGGTTGAATGAAAACACTAGGATCAAAGTCAAGAAACAAGCTTTACTTTCATTTGTTATGGGTCCCTATGAAGATGAAGTATGGTGTGACGTGTTACCCATGAGTGCGTGTCATATTCTATTGGGTCGACCATGGCAGTTTGATAGAGAAGTCGTTTATCAAGGAAGGGATAACATTTACATTGTTAGCACGGGTAAAAACAGATTCCACTTGAAACCCTTGTCACTTAACAAAGTAAGGAAGAAAAATGAGAATTTTTTTATGAATGCTAAAGAATTTGTTGAAGCATTAGAACAAGGAGAACAAGCTTATGTTCTTATGGTTCCAGATGTGGAGAAAGGAGTTGGTGTTCATGATGAGGCTGTTCAGATGTTGTTGAATGAGTTTGGCGATGTGTTCCCAGAAGAGTTACCACTTGGATTACCTCCTAAGCGTGGCCTAGAGCACCAAATTGATCTTATTCCAGGAGCTACACTTCCAAACAAACCAGCCTATCGATGCAATCCAGAAGAGGCTAAAGAGTTGCAAATACAAGTGCAAGAGTTGATTGATCGAGGCTATGTGCAAGAGAGTCTTAGTCCTTGTGCCGTACCTGCTCTTTTGGTACCCAAGAAGGATGGGACATGTCGTATGTGTATTGATAGCCGAGCGGTGAACAATATTACAATCAAGTTGTAACACCCCCATACTCCAAGTGCCTTACCAGGACCACTCAGGTATGAAGACATTACCATCTCGGTTACCCGAGGCAATGATAATCAAACAACAATAGTGAAACAACGTTTATTATAAATAGTTTAACGAATAGTTACAATCCATGAAACCAACTAAAAGTACGATACATTATTCTCAAATGATGTCTAACTGAAATGTAAATAAACTAAGGCTACAAAGAAGACTCTTATCATCATATCGTGGCATCCCAAATATCCCAAAGACTCATCTCAATACTCGCTCAAGATCTGCTCACCATCCCCGAATGGATCACCGCAGTTTACAAAACAACACCGGGTCGACTAATCACACAATCAATATAGATAACAATAATAAGATAAACAGATAACTGAACTGTCACACACACACACACACACACACCACCAACTTCCATCATCTCAATACGACCGTCCACCGGACCCACCGCCAAAGATGGGGGACCGCAGCCATTCCCACCTAAGCCCCGCTCATCATACGAGCGATAACCCCGTCCCATTAATGTGCACATCCCCTTCCGTGGCGGGTTCCACGAAGGGCGAAACTAGGCGTGAAGTCACTCCCGCAAGTGACCCCACTCGGCGAGAACGCATCTCGAGAACCATCAACAAAGAATCACAACCACAAACACAACACAATCATCATATCAAACAACTAACTACAAAGACATCACCAATATCCCATTATGGGACTAATACCGAGTAGAAATCCTACCGGAAAGCACAACAAGCAGACGGTATCTACAACAGATCAAAACGCCTCTTCTACGAATCCTCCTCCTAACACATAACACATAAAGACTACACATCACATACTACTCATAAAACCCCCAATCCCTAAATTAGGGTTTAACCAATCTTAACAAAACATTATAAAAATTATGTTAAAAGCTTACCCTCGACGCAAGGAACTCAACGATACGAATTACGACACGAACCGACCGTCCGAACTCAGGAATTGCTAAGAATGCGATTAGGAAGATGAACTCGTCGCTTTCTCTCTTAAACCGGGTTTTAGGTTTTGTAAAAGTGATTTAAAACAATGACGATTATGTTTAAATACCTTAATCGCATAATTAACAAAACCCGAGAAAACTCCCCGTAAAACCGGACACTCGATCGAGTACCCAAGGTACTCGATCGAGTACCCCCTTACTCGATCGAGTACCCCAGCTACTCGATCGAGTACCCAACAGGTCAGAAACTATTTTATTTCGCAACTTGCCCTTACTCGACAGAGTAAGGGCTACTCGATAGAGTACCCCAAGACTTATAAATACGGAGTATTACACAAGTATCGCTTTCCTATGCCAAGGCTAGATGATATGCTTGATGAGTTGAATGGAGCTCGTGTGTTCTCGAAAATTGATCTTCGAAGTGGTTATCATCAAATGAGGATTCGAGAAGGTGACGAATGGAAAACAGCCTTCAAAACAAAGCAAGGGTTGTATGAGTGGCTTGTTATGCCATTTGGTTATGCAATGCTCCTAATTCTTTCATGCGACTTATGAATGAAGTCCTAAGGCCATTTCTTAATAAGTTTGTTGTTGTTTATCTTGACGACATTCTTATTTATAGCAAAAATAAGGAACAACACTTGGAGGATTTGAGGAAGGTGTTTGAGAAGTTAAGAGAACAGAAACTTTATGGAAAGCTCGAGAAATGCATGTTCATGGTGTAGATACCCGTATCCGTCGATATTGGAATTTATAGAGAACCCGACAAACACCCGGTGATGATAGGACACATGTATTCTTTAGTTGTCATTGTCATTATTTGGAGCTCGTTTTACGAGGTAGAATGGGCGTCGTCGATGAAGTATTTTATTAATTTAAATGATATTTAAATTAATGTTTTTTTAGTGAGTTCATTTTATTAATTTAAATGATATTTAAATTAAAGCTTTTTTAAAGTGATTTCAATTTAATTTATTTTATTTTGAATTTATTTTCCCAAGTTTATTTTATTGAAAATAAAATAAATATTTGATTTGAAAAATCATTTTATGAGTATATTTGATTTGGAAAGTCATTTATTTTAATGGGTTAATTGATTAATTTGATTTGAAAAATCATTTTATGAGTATATTTGATTTGGAAAGTCATTTATTTTAATGGGTTAATTGATTTGAAAAATCGATTTTTAAAAGCGAAGAAAACTCGTTTTTAAACATGTTTTTTTGAGCTCGTTTTAGCTCGGTTTTTGAGCCCGTTTCTTTTACGAATTGGCACGAATCTCGAGTACACTAACCAACCTAAGCCAATACCCATCCACCCTTGTTCGAACCCCCCATCCACGGCCCAAAATTCTCGTCCCAAATCGTCCCAAACAGCCCGCGCATAATCGATGCAGCCCCCTGTTTTGGCAGCTCATTCTCGAGCCCAAAACCCGCTCCAAACACTACCAAAACCCGTACCCATTAACCCTAACCCATACCCTAGTATCCTACCCATATTATCCTAGCTTAATCACCAAGAAAACCCCCCTCAAACCCTCACAAAAACCGATGGACAGCAGCCATACGGGATGAAGCCCGATTGCCCCTCCCTCTCTTTTAACCTATTTTAACTCCTTATAAATACCACCCCTTCACCATACATTCATTCCTCTAAGTTCTACATACATCCTACCTTCACCCACAAGCTTTAAACCTCAGAAACAAACCCTATTTGCCTCCCAAAAACCCTAAACCAAACCGACACACAAACTGAAACTGTTTGTGTGTCCTCCTCGAAAAGCAACTCGTTCCTCTATCAAACCTCCATCAAAATTCGATTTTCTTGTTCCTAATTAACCACATAACATCCATCTACACATTAGACAAAGATTTACGAGCCAAATTGCCCTTGAGAGTACACAAAATCCCTCGAAAAACAGAGTGTTACACACTCTGTTTTCGCGGTTTATTCTTGTCTGTCCAGTTCTGTTTGTGCTCGTTTTTCGTGCCCAATAACCCAAAACGAGCAGGGGTTGCTTTAAGATTCCTGTTCTCCTCTCTTTCTAGTTTTCAAAACATCTTTTAAATCGAATTTTCGTCGTGAAACGAGGGAGATATCATCGTTTGAAAATCGCTGTCCAGAAAGTTTCCAAAACGCGTGTTTGCTTTGCTCTTCGTCGACGACGGCCTCTCGAGATAAAATCTACCATCGATTACGACCCAAGACGGTGTCAACGATACATGTAGGTTGAGGGTGCATCAAATCCTCTTCTTTTCCCTTTTATTTCGTTTGTTTTATGCTTTTTTTTATTGTCTTGTTTTTGTTTTTTTTTCGTTTTGTTTATCGATTGTTCTAATTAATTATGAAACTAGTTAGTCCGAGTATGAGTTAAAGTACCACCATGAACACCCGCGTTGACTTGAGATGGGAAAATAAACCGCTACTTCAGTCGGTCGTACACCCCCGTCTCATTTACATATCCTCGTGTTCAAGGTAGGGCATAAATAAAACGAATTTCTAACTTCGCTCTTCGCTTTTGACCCCTTTGTTATTTCGGCCAATTCGACATACCCTAGGACCCGTTGTATGTTAGTTTATCCTCTGATTGTTAACCTATGACGTATTTAGATGACATTAAATTAATTTAATAATCTAATTAGACACTTTAGGGTACATCGACATATCTTTAAAAATGACCTAACAATTCTGTAAATAATTGAACGCATCTTTCTCTTTCACCTAATTTCTCGCTAGTATAAGAGTGCGTGATTAGCACCTTCTTATTAACACTCGATGAGTTAACTTAATTTGCAAACTTGACCTAATTCAACCCCTTTGGGCCGTGTGGAACACTCGATCTTAAGCGAAGCTTTCTGACCTTTTTTTTTTTTATCATCGTTTTCTAATGTATCTCCCGTATCGCTTTGCAAATCCATCTAACTAATGAACCGGACCTAGGAATTAGGGTAGCCGTGTCTGTGGCCGTGGCTTTAGGCCGTGGGGTTGGTCATGTTTCTCTTTGTCTCGTTTGTTTTATATCTTTTGTCCTTTGTCGTTTGATAGCTTGTAATTTATCGTTTGTTTATCGAGTTGTAATCTTTCGAGTTAGTTTTCTTTTTTACGAGTCAAAACCTCTTCAAAAAACCTTAGTCTTATTTGGTTAGACGGTTGTTCCCCAATGCTTGTAGGAGCGTAGTAAACCGCATGTTGTTTAAAGCAACATGGCCCGGTTTATGCTAATGCATGCTTTGGTGCGTAGCCCTATGTCTAATTCGATGAGATTAAGTGAAAGCACGCATTACGAGGAGTGACCCAAGGCCGTGTGTCATGTAGGGCGTGAGTCACCCCCCCCCCTTGTGCACGGTTTTCTAGGCCAAATGGCCGTGTGTGTTGTCGTGTATTGCGTTGTATATAGCAATTGTATTTAGATCGAGTTGTATCTTTAATTCGTTGTTGTGTCGGCATGAAATGCCCGGTTTGTAATAGGTAGATCCCAACGGCTCCCCCATTCCCCCTTAAGCCTTGTTTGCTTTGTTTTGTATGTTGTTAGATCAATCAACCCACATGCTAAATTACAACTTTGACAAAGTTAGTTTAGTTGCATCTAAAACGACATAGAAATCGTTGTCACATGTTAGGGTTTAAAACGATATTTGCATATCATATATCGTAGTAGCTATGACCTTGTTTGAAATCTGACACTTGACTTAGTAGAGGCCGTTACTGACGGGCGGGGTTGGGTGTCCTTATGGGCTTCCCAACACGTACCCTCACCCCTTACTCAAGATCTATGGTTTGTGGATCCGTCTAAATACCATTGGATTACGAGAGTCATTCAAATCGAGTGATATAGGGTACAAGTCTTTATCTTTAATCACTCGTAGTCGATTGGCTTTATGCTTTTCGATGAAAGGTGTAAAGTTGACTTGAACGGTTCCAAGTTCCCATAAAACTTGGTGGCGACTCTAATTTGTCTTAATTCGATTCGAAGGAACCTCGAGTCGATTATGCTCAGTGTGGATCCCGCGACGCAGCCTCCCGGGGCCTTGTCCACGATTTGGCGACTCCGGGGAAAAGAGGACTAGTTACACTGTGTTTCTAGGGTCTTTTCCTCCGAGGTGAAACTTGAAGAGAAAGTGTTGGAAAGTAAAACATTACTCATAGTGCTACGATTCATGCATAAACCCTTAAGGACTTGCCCGGGCCGTCCCAGCGTTTCTTCGTGATGCGTGGGGGGCGACGTCCCACTATGCCAGGAAGCTGCACCTTGCTCGCTTCCACTTCGCCTCGCGTGGTTCTTGATGGTGGGGACGATCTTCTAGGTACTTTACCTTAAGACACCTTGCTCTATAAGACCGCAAAAGGATGGAGGGCATAGACCTTCTTGTAGAAGACTTGCCGAGACTTAGAGATGTCCAGGAGCATACATCCTTATAACATGAGAATGACAATGTGCAATGTGTTTTCCCGAGTCTTTATTTTCGAAAATCCCCATGTCCTTTTCAAAACCGAACTTTTGAACAACTTATTTTCAAAATAGCATGGTTTTAAAAACGCGGAACGCTGCCCAAATAGGACTAGAATTTTCGGCCCAAAATGAGCTTTTATAGCCGGCATGCTGCCCATTTCAAATCTCATTTTCAAATCAATCCTTCATTTTTCAAAATCAACCCAAAATATTTCTCGAACCTCAACCAAGCATGAAATGCGTCGAGTCGCGTCCGGGTCATGGCCGTGTTAGGCCGGGTGTGTTTCGTTCTAAGAGTCTAGAACACGACCTTGTTGGGTCACCCAAGCTCACCTCTTGGGCTTTGAGTCATGTTGGTCGACCTTTTGGTCTAGGATAGTCCACAAAAACGTCCAAGCTAGGCCCTTTAGGACGTTTTCACTCGAACCCATGGGCTATGTTAGCCCAATCACGGGTTTAGTCACACCAAGTCCAGTTTAGAATCGAGTTATGACAAGTGAGTCATGTCGTTTCGTCCAGTCTAAAATGAACCGAGGTCTAAATCCAACCGTGAGTCGAACCTTTGGTTAGTCAGTCTCAAGTCGAGTCTTTGTGTGAGTCAAGTTGAGGTCGTGTCCTTAAGTGTGCAGGGGCTCTTACTTTAAATATTGACTCAGTACGGGGTTTTCTTGTAGAAAGGCCGCCAAAAACCCGACGCCAAGCAATGGAAGATGCTATCAACAAACTCACCGAGGCCGTGAACCTCATGATGACCCGAATGGATGCAATCGAATCTAAGCTGGGTGAAGATTCCCCTCCATCTACCCCACCTCGATCGATCCGGAGAAACGGTTCAAGTTCATCGAAGACCGTTTGAAACTCTCCCAGGGGAAGAACATTCACTATGAAAATGCTAGGGCCTATGCCCCAGTTCAGGATAAGTTGCCCACGAACATGGTACTCACTGACATCCCAAAGTTTAAGGGCACAGAAGATCCAGTCCACCATGTTAAGGCCTATAAGGGGTACTTAGCACTGAAGGGAGTACCTGCTGATATGCTCTCTGAAATTTTCGCCCAATCTGCGGGTGAACACCCAAAGGCATGGTTCTATAATCTTGACCTCAAGAACTTCCCCACTTTCGAAGATATTACGGTGGAGTTCTGTAGGCACTATGCGGACAATGTTGAGATTCAAACCAACATAAGAACTTTGGAGGTTATGACACAGAAGGAGAAAGAGGGCTTTACTGAATTCCTCGCAAGATGGCGCGCTGAAAGCGTAAAACTAGCTAAGAAGCCTGATGAAGTTGAAATGGTAGATAAGTTCGTGAAGAATTTACGACCTGTTTACCGTAATGCTCTGAAATACCAGAATTTTGGTTCTTTCAAAGAATTGATAAGGATCGGGATAAAGGTAGAGGACGATGTCCGAATTGCTGAAGCTGAGAAGCCAAAGGGATACCAAGGGGCTTCGTCATCTAAAGCAAAAGCACCCGCAGCGGCCCACTTTGTTGAATCTGTCAATCTCCTAGATGGACAGTAAAAAAGGTCTCCGCGCCAAGCTCCGAGAGTATTCACCGATATTGGGTGCACTTACGCCTATGCTCTCCAAAGGCTCATGGCCCAAGGAAAGATGAAGCCTATTGGTCCAACTCCGGACCCTCCCGCTGATCAACAAGGTAAATGGTATAAACCAAATGCCTACTGTGCCTTTCATCAAGGGAAAGGCCATGATACTGAAAGGTGCTATCGATTGAAGCACGAAATCCAAGACATGATTGAGAACGGAACGCTCCCGATCCCAGTTGTTAAACCCAATAACATCACCAATCCATTTGGCGATCACGCCAACTTTGTTTCTGTCGAAGACAATGTCGATTATTCCCATCTTATCCGCCCATGTCACTTGAAAGGGGTGTTTATCGGGAAAATATTTGTGGATTGTTTTGAATTCTTGCCAAACCCGAAGAATGAAATTCAAGTCGGGAGTCTTGCTCTAGAGTGCACTCCTCTCGTTAACGAAGTTAATAAAAGACAATTCGGTTCACCAACCTTCATCACTGGCGTAGATCCTCAGAGGACTACCTCGGGATGGAGGCGTCGATCAAGGACCATAGCCAAGCATCTAAGCTGACAGTTGAACAAGAGAAAGCTCAAGACCAGATTTGAAAATTATGAGTCGGGATCTGTTTCTTAATCTTAGTTGAGTCGAGTCTAGGACTTTCCTTTCTTGAATTTGAGTCATTTGTTCCGCGATGACCTAGGGTGTGTCCTAGGAATCATTCCTTCAAGTCTGTTAAGCATTTTTTTCATTCCAATAAAAGTTGCAGTTCGTTTCCAAATATGTCTTGTTTCCAATCCTCAATCATTCCGAAACATGATAAAACGCACAACACACTCAAAGGAATCCCTGGGGTAGAAATATGTCCTGTTTCAAAATGTAAGGTACACTAGGATCCCGTGTTTGATTCCTTTACCTATTCCATGTCTGGTGGTAGAAAACCTCCATCTGAACCAACGTTTGTGACAAGCTTTTAGATGATTCTATGACAAACCCGGACTAGCTCCTTGTTTCCCCTATCGATGATGGAAGGCAAGCCTTTTCCCCAACAAAATCATCCCATCTCGAAGAGAGAAGATATCAACCCGTTCTAAGAAGGAATTGTTAATTCTAACCCAATTTAGTTGGCGAAGCCCAGTTTTTAAGGTGTATCCGTTTGTGACTAAGGGAATGAATAGAAGACCATTTTCAAGAAGAGAAGAAAAAAAAAGGTGAAAAAGAATGAAAAGATGAGAAAAAAAAAAGGACGAAAAAAAAAGCAAAAGAAAAAAAATGAAAAAAGATGAAAGAAAAAAGAAAAAAAGAAAAAAGATGTTGAAGTTATTGAATGCTTTTTGGTTGAATGTCGAAGTTACAAGCCAGTCAAGTCAAGTACCCATAGTTGAAGTTCAATGGGCGAAGCCCAAAAGCTTAAGTAGTAACCTCTTTACCCCTAAGTCCTTCCCGAGACGATTCTGAGGGGATAGTCGGGAATTTTGAGAATCATTCCGCTTGTGTTGTTATACCTAGCCTTTAGGGTCCAGACATGGAAATTTGAACCCACATCGTTTCCCAACCCATTTGTACTCGGGTTTCATCAAATCTGAGACACCATTTCCAACCACGTTATAAGCCATAGCCATTGGCCTTAGCACCACAAAACGAACCTTCAGAATGATGGTTTACCTTACGAACCTATTTTTACCAAGCTCCACATCCCAAAGAATCAAAACCTTTTGTACCGACCCTAGACACGGGATACAACGGTACCTTACAGGCTAGAATGGGATACGACATGATACCTTAGGTGAAACCTTTAAGTGTGTACACATAATCAAAATGCCATGTTTATGCACCAAGATCGAACTACGTCGGATTTGATTTCGCTCCACGCGAATACGTAGGCAGTCCTTCAGAATAAGGGATTCAATCCGCTCATCAACCAAGTTGTCATCTTGTAAGTTTATTACGGGTTTTAACCAAGTCCAAATGAAGCCACCTTTGTTTGAGTCGGTCTTAGCACTCGATGTAGGCTAGGATGAGGATATAGGTTCGGATGAATAGTATCGAGTCTCAGAATGAGCTTTATCTAATGGTTTAGGCAAAGATGCCGAGTCATATAGATGTAAGTTTATGTTGGGAACAGAAAATATGAATAACCCGCTGAAAAGAAAGAAGGCGTGGAAGAAAAATAGTAAAAGCCCGCTGAAAAGAAAGAAGGCGGTGGCAAGAAATGATGAAAACTCGCTGAAAAGAAAGGAGGCGAGGAGAAGAGTGACAGAATGTTCCCAACAAAAGTCATGTGTGATGTCTACGTGTTCTCATAAAATCAGTCTGTGTTTAGTGTCTGGGCGAAGCCAACGTTGTTGCTCCGTGAGTTTAATCCACCTTGTCAAGGCCAAGTGATCTTGATTTCCATGTGCCCTCGGGAGCACGCCCATGCCATACGAAATCTTCCTCCCAAGTCCGACGACCTTGTGATTCCCGTTTGTCATCTTTTGGCGTCAGAACGGCCAATTTACATTTCTACCCCCAACAAGTCAATAATTGAATTAAAACCCGTGCACACTTACGGTTTTATTTTCCTTTTTTGTTTTACGGTAGCGGGCTACGCCCACGTTTTTTTACGGGTCATACAGAGTGTCTGAGTCGTATTTCTTGCTCACCCGTCAAGGTTCGATTTCAAAATGCCAAAGATTTCAGAATTCCGGAATTTCAAAAACTTTTTGCGAATTGTGGATAGATGATCCAAGTAGTAGAATATTTGCGGGTCGATGGCCCAATCATTCAAAATTCAAACTTCGGGTCGATGACCCAATCATTCAAAATTTTCAAATTCAATTTTCGGGTCGATGACCCAATCTTTCAAATGATCCAACTTTAAGATCGATGATCCAAATATGCTTATGTGATAATTATTGCCCGTGCATTTTTTTTGTGCTTCAAATATAGCAGGATATGCTTCAACTGGGGGCTCTAAAGTCTTCGACTTTAGAGCCATGGCAAACTGGGGGCTCTGAAGCCGTTGGCTTCAGAGACCATTATCAGGATGTAAAGGATGATATCCACCAAGAATTCAATTCAATACAAGAGTATGAAATGGAAGAATTCCGTAGCTGAAAGCAAATGATGAAAGCGACGCAACCTCCTCGGAAAGTCCCGTCCCATTCGGACAAGCGCCAGCAGATGATAAATTTTGGGCAAATGTCAACAGATGATGAATTTTGGACAAATGCCAGCAGATGATAAACTTTGGGCATGTGTCAGCAGCTGCCGAACTACGACGCGGGTTTGATTCCGTCAGAAACGGATACGTAGGCGCCTAAGGATAAGGCTCAACTCACCATATATGTAATTTTATGGGTCGACGACCAACGACGATAATTTGACACAACAGAAGCAAGAGTCAATCCCCAACAAAGTTTCAGGTATGATCTCTTCTTATGGCTGGCGAGCTTATATACGCAAGTCTAATGGACTATAAACGACCCGAAGAATCCTCAGGTCGAAAGGGACCTGGGGTATACTTTGACTTTCGCCTTGTCCAAGCCTCAGTCAAAGTGGGGGCTCTGTAGATACCCGTATCCGTCGATATTGGAATTTATAGAGAACCCGACAAACACCCGATGATGATAGGACACATGTATTCTTTAGTTGTCATTGTCATTATTTGGAGCTCGTTTTACGAGGTAGAATGGGCGTCGTCGATGAAGTATTTTATTAATTTAAATGATATTTAAATTAATGTTTTTTTAGTGAGTTCATTTTATTAATTTAAATGATATTTAAATTAAAGCTTTTTTAAAGTGATTTCAATTTAATTTATTTTATTTTGAATTTATTTTCCCAAGTTTATTTTATTGAAAATAAAATAAATATTTGATTTGAAAAATCATTTTATGAGTATATTTGATTTGGAAAGTCATTTATTTTAATGGGTTATTTGATTAATTTGATTTGAAAAATCATTTTATGAGTATATTTGATTTGGAAAGTCATTTATTTTAATGGGTTAATTGATTTGAAAAATCGATTTTTAAAAGCGAAGAAAACTCGTTTTTAAACATGTTTTTTTGAGCTCGTTTTAGCTCGGTTTTTGAGCCCGTTTCTTTTACGAATTGGCACGAATCTCGAGTACACTAACCAACCTAAGCCAATACCCATCCACCCTTGTTCGAACCCCCCATCCACGACCCAAAATTCTCGTCCCAAATCGTCCCAAACAGCCCGCGCATAATCGATGCAGCCCCCTGTTTTGGCAGCTCATTCTCGAGCCCAAAACCCGCTCCAAACACTACCAAAACCCGTACCCATTAACCCTAACCCATACCCTAGTATCCTACCCATATTATCCTAGCTTAATCACCAAGAAAACCCCCCTCAAACCCTCACAAAAACCGATGGACAGCAGCCATACGGGATGAAGCCCGATTGCCCCTCCCTCTCTTTTAACCTATTTTAACTCCTTATAAATACCACCCCTTCACCATACATTCATTCCTCTAAGTTCTACATACATACTACCTTCACCCACAAGCTTTAAACCTCAGAAACAAACCCTATTTGCCTCCCAAAAACCATAAACCAAACCGACACACAAACTGAAACTGTTTGTGTGTCCTCCTCGAAAAGCAACTCGTTCCTCTATCAAACCTCCATCAAAATTCGATTTTCTTGTTCCTAATTAACCACATAACATCCATCTACACATTAGACAAAGATTTACGAGCCAAATTGCCCTTGAGAGTACACAAAATCCCTCGAAAAACAGAGTGTTACACACTCTGTTTTCGCGGTTTATTCTTGTCTGTCCAGTTCTGTTTGTGCTCGTTTTTCGTGCCCAATAACCCAAAACGAGCAGGGGTTGCTTTAAGATTCCTGTTCTCCTCTCTTTCTAGTTTTCAAAACATCTTTTAAATCGAATTTTCGTCGTGAAACGAGGGAGATATCATCGTTTGAAAATCGCTGTCCAGAAAGTTTCCAAAACGCGTGTTTGCTTTGCTCTTCGTCGACGACGGCCTCTCGAGATAAAATCTACCATCGATTACGACCCAAGACGGTGTCAACGATACATGTAGGTTGAGGGTGCATCAAATCCTCTTCTTTTCCCTTTTATTTCGTTTGTTTTATGCTTTTTTTTATTGTCTTGTTTTTGTTTTTTTTTCGTTTTGTTTATCGATTGTTCTAATTAATTATGAAACTAGTTAGTCCGAGTATGAGTTAAAGTACCACCATGAACACCCGCGTTGACTTGAGATGGGAAAATAAACCGCTACTTCAGTCGGTCGTACACCCCCGTCTCATTTACATATCCTCGTGTTCAAGGTAGGGCATAAATAAAACGAATTTCTAACTTCGCTCTTCGCTTTTGACCCCTTTGTTATTTCGGCCAATTCGACATACCCTAGGACCCGTTGTATGTTAGTTTATCCTCTGATTGTTAACCTATGACGTATTTAGATGACATTAAATTAATTTAATAATCTAATTAGACACTTTAGGTACATCGACATATCTTTAAAAATGACCTAACAATTACGTAAATAATTGAACGCATCTCTCTCTTTCACCTAATTTCTCTCTAGTATAAGAGTGCGTGATTAGCACCTTCTTATTAACACTCGATGAGTTAACTTAATTTGCAAACTTGACCTAATTCAACCCCTTTGGGCCGTGTGGAACACTCGATCTTAAGCGAAGCTTTCTGACCTTTTTTTTTTTTATCATCGTTTTCTAATGTATCTCCCGTATCGCTTTGCAAATCCATCTAACTAATGAACCGGACCTAGGAATTAGGTAGCCGTGTTCGTGGCCGTGGCTTTAGGCCGTGGGGTTGGTCATGTTTCTCTTTGTCTCGTTTGTTTTATATCTTTTGTCCTTTGTCGTTTGATAGCTTGTAATTTATCGTTTGTTTATCGAGTTGTAATCTTTCGAGTTAGTTTTCTTTTTTACGAGTCAAAACCTCTTCAAAAAACCTTAGTCTTATTTGGTTAGACGGTTTGTTCCCCAATGCTTGTAGGAGCGTAGTAAACCGCATGTTGTTTAAAGCAACATGGCCCGGTTTATGCTAATGCATGCTTTGGTGCGTAGCCCTATGTCTAATTCGATGAGATTAAGTGAAAGCACGCATTACGAGGAGTGACCCAAGGCCGTGTGTCATGTAGGCCGTGAGTCACCCCCCCTTGTGCACGGTTTTCTAGGCCAAATGGCCGTGTGTGTTGTCGTGTATTGCGTTGTATATAGCAATTGTATTTAGATCGAGTTGTATCTTTAATTTGTTGTTGTGTCGGCATGAAATGCCCGGTTTGTAATAGGTAGATCCCAACGGCTCCCCATTCCCCCTTAAGCCTTGTTTGCTTTGTTTTGTATGTTGT
>NW_027413476.1:0-37270 GCF_048544455.1 Silene latifolia | reverse complement strand
ACAATTCATAATTAACCGAATAATATGATGTGGAAAACCCATTAAAAGCAGTGTAGCCTCAATAAAATTCCAGCGTAATCTATCATATGCTTGCTCATGTCCACTTTGAGGGCCATAATGCCTTTTTTGCCAACAACCTTCTTGGTAATATGATGAAATAATTCATGAGAAATTAATACATTATCCATGATAGAACGTCCGGAATAAAACCATTAAAAATTCCCCCACGAGTTGTGGCATAAAACACTTCATTCGGTTAGAAATACATTTTGAAACAATTCGCATAATAACATTGCATAGGCTTATTGGACGATAATGTTCAACCTTCTCCGGACTGTTAGTCTTTGGAATGAGCGTAATAGAAGTTCGATTATGAGCCCTAAGGATATTACCCGTGTTTAACATAGATAATACCGCAGCCGTCACTTCTCCTTTAATATGAAACCAATATTTCTGATAAAAAAGACCAGGAATACCATCTGGGCCAAGCGATTTAGATGAACCCATTTGAAAAACCGCTTTAGGTACTTCCTTCCTTGTAAAGAGCTTGGCCATAGCATCATGTTGATCGTTATTTAACTTAAACCGAAGCTTAGCAAATATAGAGTGAGATGCCTCAAGAAAATCAGCAAAGGGTTCATGAACTACTCCACTTTCATAAATATCCCGGAAATATAGTTCAAAAGACAAATAAATGTCAGTATCTTGAAAAGTCCAACTACCATCTTGTTTTTGGTGAGACAAATACTTGTGAAGTCGAATTCATCCAAGCATCCTTTGGGTCCACGATCGTTTTTCATTGTTTCATTTCCTGCATTCTAGTAAAGGATAGAACTTCATAGGACGAACGGTGAAGTTGCATCTAATCCTGCCAAACCTTAGACTTGCATGCAGAGCATAGATGCCTAGGAAGATTTGTACTGGTAACATTCATTATGTGTCCATTTAGCAGATTAAGTCTGTGATTCTTTGAAGATTATCGATAACTCATGTACCCTGTACGCAATGATCTCTCCATTTATGTGGTTTTCCAGGGCTTGTCTTAACAAACTAGCTAAGCTGCAATAACCGTTGACCGTGGAAGTGTGTTGAAACATCAAACATGGCTATTGCTATGTTTAAAGGAAATATATGCCAACACACGACATCAGGCCAGACTGCCAGAATGAAGAGTCAAACTAACATCGAGTCCTGTAATTCTTGTTTTTTGAAGGATTGTTGTACATGAAAACTCCACGCATAACAAATGAAGAATGACATTCATAGTTTACTCATTACATCATGTATATGTATTACATACAATATATATTACAAAAAAAGACAGGATATTCATCCTAAAAGAGCTCAATTCATGAATTGCTCGTCATTCTTGGAAGACGGTCCTAATCATCATCTTTGAATTCTCTGTCAACAAAAACGGGTTACACTACTCACATCAGGAACAAATTGAGTACCTTTGCTCCGAGTATGAACAATATTTGGCCAGGACAGTCAAAACCGATATAACAAATTCTCATTCAAGACATTCCATGATAAAGTTATATTCCGTTCAAAATATTAACCTCGTATGTATATGGGAGATCAGGATTTTAGGTGAATTGGATACAATGTGAGTCAGCCTCTCAAGTCTGAAGAAACTAATCGGGAAAGGTCAAAAAAACATACCTTCGATCAAGATATCTGGGTTGGATTCCTGAACCCTGGCATGTAGTGCATGTCAGAGAACCAAGGCCATCACAATTGATGCATTTGGAAACCTCTTTCTCTTCGCCTCCAAGATCTACAGTCACAGACCCATCCCCCATGCAAAACCTACATTTCTCTGAGAAGGATACAACTTCATACATTAAGCTGATATGATCAAAGCATCAAATTTCCGGGATCTATTCTAGAGACTAGAGGAGTACAGTTTCTTTGAGGACCAACATACTCAAACCCATCTGTCCTGAACACAAGTCTCGTGTACAACCAATAAGTTCACAGTTTAAGCAAGATGCATATGCCATAAAAATCATCATCTGAAATTGTCCTTCCCTAAGAGAAAGGAAAGATTTGACGATTCTACGAATCCCCTTTCCTATTTTGTTTTCCTTGTTTTAGCTTTCTCTTCTCTGAACCTACAATTGACTGGCACAGACGAAGTAATTTATTTTGCTACAGTTGCAGACTCACTTGCAGTCGACACAGGAACGAAATATCAAATACTTTTTCAGTTCCATTGAACTACGTACAATTTTATAAATTCTTTACCCACATTCAGAAAAATGTATACAACTCCACGGAACAAAGTACGAATTGGGAAGTATATAAATAAGGGAAAGACGACTTACGAGCACCAGTGCCAGTGCAAGGAAAACATGGTTGTGTATTCTCTCTTTTCGCCTATATATATTACATTCATTATTAAGTTTCAGCATTACCCAATTGCATTAAAACACTCAAATTCGAAAAACATGATTCCCAAAAGAAAACTTACAGCACTATCAATTTGTGTTTCATAGAAGACAGGAATACCAATTCCAATTGCAACACTTGCAACTCCCACTGATATTGCTACTATCTGCCCATCCAAAACTTCCCATTATTACTATTTCATCATCAATTCATTATAATACATCACCAAGTCTCCCTTAACACGGGCTCATTTACGATAAAATGTGACCGCTTTCTGATAAAAAGTTGCCAGAATAATTTTCTAATAAAATGTGAACAATTTTAGCTGTAACTTTAGCTCCAACAATTTGCAAAATGACGACATTTTCTCCATCTTAATTTCAGAGGAAAAAGGCCCGCCTGAAATTAATATTTGCGATAGTATAAATTCATAATACCCATCTGTTCCAGTCATTTCTTTACGGTTTTTGTTCATGTTGGTAAAAATTATTTGTTTAACCATACGTCTTAAGTAAACGTAAACAAATGACCGGACGAAGTGTATATTAATCAACATTACGGAGTATAAACAAAGGGAAATCGAGAAAATACCGTGTTTTGATCAATTTCAGCACGAATGCATGGATAAGACGAAGATGACCGTTGATTTCTTGGCAAATTAGTAGATGAGAATGATAAACAAGGGTAGAAAGAAGAGAGATTGCAAGAAGTACAAAGAAATGTGGATTGTAATCCGGAAAGTGTAGCTGTTGCAACCATTTCTACGTAAAATTAATCAAAATTCAACAGTATCAGAGTATAATTTTTGAGTTCATGTCATGTTTTGTGGATTGTGGTGGATTGTCAGTGGTTGTGGCCAGTTTGTGATGTGGGATATCAACTGGTGGGCTCATCTTCTTTCGTATCTCGATAAGGTTGTGTTTCTACTTTTCAGGTTTTTATGAGGGTAAAATTCTCAATTACTTCCTCCATTCAACTCCACTCTACCTATTGGCAAAAAGCACAAGTTTCAAGGGTAAATTAAAAAATGAATAGAAGTACAAATGGAGTTGTGCCATTTACTTTATGGAATCAGAAATTGTCTAAGTATTAGTGTGTTAAACAAACACTAATTTTCCCACCAAAATTACAAAACTTCAAAAACCCCACCAAACACTTAATTTCCCACCATTTTCTGTCCAGTCAAGCTGTTGGAACCCACCAACTAAGGTTAGTTTTATGCATAAATTACAATCATCCTCACATTAAATTACATATTCCCTCATTCATTAGCAACACAACAAAAAAAAACTTTCTAAAATTAATTACAGACCAATAAATTACAGTCCACTACCATTAAAATACACAAGTTTCCTAAATTATCTTCAGAGCATCAATGGGGTTCAAGTGCATGTCTGAAGAAACGAGAACGGAAGTCGCCATCTACTTGCTTCAAAAATCAAATGACGGGCAGCTTGATCGTGGTGCAATCAAAGAGGCTAAAAATGAGTTCAATGTAAGTGTAAGGACCATATCAAACATATGGAGACTTGCAAAAAAACCAAGGTTAGTAGGTGAAAAATTAGATGTCAAGAGTGGTAGGATAGGCAACAAAAATAGAAAAAGGATTTTACCAAACATTGAACATATCAAATCACTTGATAAATCACTAAGGACACAATGATCGAGTTTACGAAAATTGTGGAGTTTCGATTGAACGGTCCATTCATGGGTGAAAGAAGGTTTACTTAAACGTCATTCAAGCCCATTACATCCTAAACTCAGTGAGTTACACAAGGATCAAAGGCTACTTTATTCATTAAAGTCATTGGTTGTTAAACAAGTTCTTGAAGAGTTCTTAGATCTTAATAATGTTCCAGTGACTGAAATAATGTTTAATGAAATGAGCAACGTAATACACATGGATGAGAAGTGATTCTATATTACGGAAGACAATGAAACAAATGTACGTAGTTGAGGGGAGGAGCCGCCTAGTGTCGTCAATCAAAGAGGTTCATCACAAAAGTGATGTTCATGTGTCTTGATCAAAGACCTATTTATGGTGAAGATGGTGAATGCATATTTGATGGTAAAATAGGCATGTTTCCATTTACTAATCAAGTTCCAAAGCGACTAGGTCAAGAAATAGGCCAAGGGGTACATTAGAGACTAAGCCTATTGAGTCCATCACAAAACAAGTAGTCAAGGATTGTCTAATTCATCAAGTAATTCCAAAGAATTAAGAGTGTTTGGCCAGAAGGTCTTAGCAAGCATATTTACATACAACAAGACAATGCTAGGCCACACATCAAGAATGATGATCCCGATTTTATGGCGGAAAAATTCGGATGGATTTAATATTGAGTTAGTATTTCACCAGCTAACTCACCGGACCTAAACGTTAATGACCTTGGGTATTTCAAGGCACTACAATCATTACAAAAAAAGAAGGCAAAGAAAAGACAAAGGGGACGACCTAGTGAATGAAGTAATGCAAGCATTTATCGATTACAGTCCAAGCAAACTCAACAACATTTTCTTATCGTTACAAGCAGTTATGATAGAGATGATGAAGTGTAAGGGTCATAACAATTTTTCACTCCCTCATATGGGAAAGGGACATCTAGCTGCTATTGGCATGTTGCCAAGGAATCTAATAGTTAATGAAGTTTTAGTAAAGCAATGCATTGAACATATGCAGGGTTTAGGTAAAACTGAAGGTTTAGAATACATAATGACTGAACTAGGATATAATGTTGAAGCTATAGTAGATCAGTTAAATGGAATGTAATGCCTTTTTAAATAAAGGTTATGTAATGTTCAGTTTAATGTTCAATTGGAACAACAGTTCAAATGAACATTAAACTGCAGCCTAATGATGAATGTAAAGTTGAATATGCAATTTCAGTTTCAAATGAACATCAGTTTCAGTTCAGATTATTTTAAGTTATATGCATTCAGATATATGCAAAGCAAAGTTGAAGTTCATATAACAATTTGAAGTTGAAGTTCATATAATAATAATCAGTTTCAGTTCAGATTATTTTAAGTTGAAGTTAACAACAGTTTCATACCATTTTTAGCATTTTCAGTCCAATTTTAACAGTCCAGAGAAACAAATTTTAACAGTTACAGTCCAAATTTAACAGTCCAGACAGACAAAAGTGAAAAAAGTTTCAGTCCAATTTTAACAGTTCAGACAGACAAATTTTAACAGTTTCAGTCTAATTTTAACAGTTCAGACAGTTGCAAAATGCATAGACTAACTCTTAGGCTACGTTTGCTCTCATCATTGAGTTGTCCCAAGTATTCTTGCCTCCTACACTTTACAAAATGAAGGTAGACCATGCTCAACTGCAGTTACCATGATTGAGCACACACACCCTTTCATTAGTATAACATGTGGTGGCAAAAAAACTTGTAAGTTATGGGCAATAAAACGTACATATACTTCCTACATTCAACTCCACCAAAAACCATGTATAGCTCTCAAACCATTAAGGTATAATCATCATAGAGCTTGTCTGGTTTAAACAACTCTCAGGCCAATGTGGCCTCATCATTGAGTTATTTGAAGTTATAAAGCCTCCTACACAGAAACAATGAAGGTAGACCATGTCTTCTCCATTTAACAGGAGTACTATATCAGCCCTCAAACCATGAAGGTTGAGTAATCATTGAGCTCTCAAAGTACTCCCACTTAGATGGTTAGACACACACACCCATTCATTCATTTATAATGTGGTGGCTGAACAACTAAACATTATTGGCCACTTAACTAGACTCCACCAAAAACCATGTATAGCTCTCAAACCATTAAGGTATAATCATCATAGAGCAACTATGACAGTAACAATAACAGTGATGTTACCCCTCAGTCCAGGAAGGACCATCATCGAGGTTTATGACAATAAACCTTGCATCCTAACAGAAAAAATTCAACACATTAAGTTCATACAGACAAAATTTCAGACCAAATTTAAGTTCATACAGACAGTCAGACGGATAATTCCATAATTTCAGATCAAAATTAAGTTCATACAGACATAATTTCAGACCAAATTTAAGTTCATACAGACATCGACCGATTGATAATTCCATAATTTCAGACCAAATTTAAGTTCATACAGACATAATTTCAGACAAAAGTTAAGTTCATACAGACAGTCAGACGGATAATTCCATAATTTCAGACCAAAGTTAAGTTCATACAGACAGTCAGACGGATAATTCCATAATTTCAGACCAAATTTAAGTTCATACAGACATAATTTCAGACCAAATTTAAGTTCATACAGACAGTCACACGGATAATTCCATAATTTCAGACCAAATTTAAGTTCATACAGACATAATTTCAGACAAAAGTTATGTTCATACAGACAGTCAGACGGATAATTCCATAATTTCAGACCAAAGTTAAGTTCATACCAAAGTTAAGTTCATACAGACAGTCAGACGGATAATTCCATAATTTCAGACCAAATTTAAGTTCATATAGACAAAATTTCAGACCAAATTTAAGTTCATACAGACAGTCAGACGGATAATTCCATAATTTCAGACAAAATTTAAGTTCATACAGACAAAATTTCAGCTTATAAATACAAACCAAACAGACAATACATCAATTTCTATTTTTCTATTTTAACAACAAATCATACAAAAAATCCTAACAATAATTCCTAACAATAATTCCTAACAGCATAATTCCTAACAATAATTCCTAACAGTCATAGAAGAAATCTTAACAACAAATCATACAAAAAATCCTAACAATAATTCCTAACAGCAGTTAACCCAGCAGTTCAATAAATAGTTGACATAATATACGAATAAATAAATTAAAAATTCAAAAAAAAGTTTAGGAGATAGAAAATATACCAACACCTTCAAGAAATTATCGCTTAGACAACTGTCTATCAAGAAACGCGTTGAATTTCACAGTCATTGGTGACGGAGAATCAACCACCGCTTTTTCAACATACTCGGTTGTTTTCTCAGGCGTTTTAGGACGCTTCTCCGCCATCCGCTTCAAATACCGGTTTGTGTACATTGTGCAAGGACTTTCAGGCTTTCCAGATCCACCACCCACTTCGATTAAAGTGGTTTTCTCAGGCGTTTCAGGCTCCTTTGCAGGACCGACGTTCTCAGGCGTTTTAGGCGACTTAGGAATGCAAACGCCACCATCATCGAACTCCGTCTCTTCAACTTCAGTCCCCAAATCATCAGGATCTAGGGAATCAGGTACGATATGGGTTGGAGGAGGCGATTCAGGAGCAGATTCATCGCCTTCATCATCGCCTTCATCGCGTTCATCGTCTTGTAAACCAACACGATAACGATAAAAAACACAAGGGATACACTCATTACCACAGTTTGGATGAGGAGGTTTCATGATAGGACGGATTTGAAGATATAAAGATGAGAAGAGAAAGGTGAAGTGATGAAGTAAAGATGTGAAGGAGACGGATGGCAGATCTAGGGTTTTCAGAGAAAGGAATTGAAGGAGGCGGATGTAGAGAGAGAAGGGAGAGATTAGGTTTTTAGAATTGTGTAGAAGGGTTGAGAGAATGAGGAGAACAAATTGCTGATATGGACGGAATTGTGTAGAAGGTCTTTAGGGTTACTTGCTCATATGGACGGAATTTCAGAGGAGAACAAATTGGGTTTGGGTTTGGGTTGTTGAAGAAGATCCAGTCCATTTGCCTTCACTTCAAATTTGAATGGATTATTGGGTACTTTCAATGGATTATTGGGTTGGGTCATTAATATTTGGAGGGAAGGGTTAGTGTATTAAGATGGATTAGGTAGTGTTAATTGGGCTAGGATTAGTTTAGGGTGTATTTTGTGGATAAAAGTAAGTGAGCCATTTAGTGGCATTCTTTGTAAATAAAATGTTCTTATAAGGATACTATGGTCATTTTACTTCCTTTTTTTAGTAAGTGGTAGAGTGGAGTTGAATGGATGAAAATAGAAAGGTGGTAGAGTGGAGTTGAATGGAGGAAGTACTTTTTTTGGTTTTATGGTTAAAAATGACCCTATTTTTTTGGACTTAATTTTTGTTCATTTCAGTTTTTCTTATCATAAATTAACTTTTACTTTAGTTTAGTTAAGTTCAGTTCAGTTTAGTTCCAATAAGTTCAGTTCAGGTTGAACAGTCTCAGTCCAAAAAAACAGGGCTAGAGGGTTTTGATTTAAGAATGCCTAATGTTGAGAAGACAAAGGTTTATTAGCATAGTTAGAGATCTTAAATACAAATCTTGTGGATGTAGTAGGGTTAGGGTTAAAAGTTAACACTTAAGAGGGAGAATTTTATCGTTTTGATGGGTCTTGTCTGAATCGGATCCATACTAAATCAGATGGTATGCGAATAAAAAAAAATCGAAAATGGCTTAATTAACACAAAAATATGTAAGTATGAACGCTGTCAGTTGATAATTAAAATTTGAACAAAAATTAAAACGTTCCTTAGCTAATTTTAAAATTGAAGAAAAATATAATAAAATATGTTAGTTATTGGTGATATAAGCCATTTTTTTTTAAAATGAATACGAAAAAATAAATGAAATTAAAAAGTTTTTTTGGTGACATGGCAGTAAGAAATCCGAAATGTTACTGTGTTAATAGAACGAAGATGGTAGACATTTTTAGTGGAAATTCAAAAGGTATTCCATGTTTTAAATGGAGGTGGTCAAATGCGGTCTTAAGCAGGATATATGGATCCAGCTAGCTTGATTTTTCTGGCCCGCAAAAATGCGGGTTTGCGGGTTTGCGGGTTGGGCCTTTGTATTTTGGAAAATACTTTGTCCAAGCCCGCTTACAGAACGGGATTAATGGGCTCTGCCGTCCATTAACTGCTAAAGCCTAGCTCAGCCCAAGTAGACAATCCAAAAAAAACGAAATACCCACAAATCAAACCTAAGGGCTAAGACACACCTAAAGCCGGCAATCTAGCCCATATTAATCCTAAGGTCCGAATGAAGTAAAGCCAGTCCAGTTTTGGGGGTTGATTCATGTGAACTTGCCCAAACTATGCTCTGCTTGGTTTTGCTTGAGGCTTATTTTCCAAGCAATATATGGTGCTAGAGGTAGTAAATACGAGTAAGAATTGGTTAAGTCGAACCCTTGCAAATCGGATCTGGATTCAGCGGCTTGAGAAACAATATATAACTTGATGAGTCGCCTCCAAAAACAGCGCAAGGGGCCATAAACGTCATCTATCATATATGTAATCACATTATACGAGACTGGTCCGCAAGATAAATAGCCTAAACCTACTGTTAAGATACGACAATCACATTTGACATTACTAATCCGTTACTCGGGAATACTCAATTACTCGTATAGTCGTATGTGCTCGATAACCGGATTCTATGAAAAATAGAAAGATGTGGAAATAATGTAATGACTTAATGAGTTAATGGCCTCCTTTTGCTTGAAACTATTGCATTCACCTAACCCCAAAATAACTAAAAGTGGAGGAGTAAAAGGTTTGTCGACCGTTGGAGATGAATAAGCTTAAAGTTGAAAAGGACGTGCTACTTAGACACACACCACAAATTCTCATTGAAGGCGTAGCGTATCCGTCACAAACATGTGCGACGATACCATTTTAAATTTCACAATGTACCCACTTTTTCTCTCTCTGCAACACTATTCATGTGGTCCCCTTTCTCCACTAACCCATTTTGTTACCGTTTTATCTCACAAAATATCCGCCACACACACCTACTAACTTTGCCAATTGTCATAGTTGATGCACATGGAACTCTAGCGCAACAGAATTTGGTGATTATGGATTGTCAAGGAATCAATGATATACATGGTAAAACATACTCTCTCCGTCTACGTCATTTGTTCACCTTTGGATTTGACACAAATAACAAATATCAAAGAAAGAGAAGAGCTTTATTAGATTTGGTTGGTTATTTATGTACAGAAGGTGTACCAGTACCCCTACTCTTTTCTTACCTCCCTAACATTCTCCACCCTCCCTGTCCCTGATGAATATGCCTGATTTAATTGGGTTGGTTATTTGTACAGGAGATGGGCCAATCAAATGTATAGAGTACAGTACAGTGGCTGTAAATCAGTAAATGACGTTAGAGTCGGGTTTGTTAGGCAACCAGCATAACAACGTTTACAAATTCTTGTTTACGACGGCTAATGGCTGAAAATTTCAAAATTTTAGCTAAAATTTTTGAATTTTTTCCGAGGTTGTCTTGTATCATTACCCGTTCGTTGACTCAAAATCCCGACTCTGCCATTAACCATACTGTACCTGTATGTGGACCGGCCAATATTACTCCGTGTGGGGTTGTTTGAAGTATCTTTGAGACGGTTTTTTCAATAATTTTTGTAAAATTTATGTTACATGCATAAAGTTTTTGGTGACAATCTCAATAATAAAAACTAGTAAAGCTAATGTTCTAAGCTATTCTGCCAGTCTGCCTGTTAGTTACCATCCTATCTTACGGAGTAATTTCAACACACTTTCTTAGTCTAAATTATTTATTTATCGTATTTAAAATACTCTCATAAAAAAAAGTAAATAAATGAATTTAACGGAGAGAGTACCCTAATTAAAAATTATTGAACCAGATCAGTTAGGTCTTAGAGCGTAGGTAGTCATGGTAGATTGGTAGTATTCATTGGCACAATTAAGGAATATGACTTTTTACTAAACTCCTAATAAGGTATTAACATAATTTTGACACCTTTTAAAGTGGATGGGTCCTTTTTAGGGGGTAAAAAATAAAGTAGGCACGTGGAGAG
This sequence comes from Silene latifolia, assembly GCF_048544455.1. Lineage (NCBI taxonomy): Eukaryota > Viridiplantae > Streptophyta > Magnoliopsida > Caryophyllales > Caryophyllaceae > Silene > Silene latifolia. Next base: position 26,119 of record NW_027413476.1, on the reverse strand, counting down.
AGTACAAGTGAAAAAAAAAGCACATCATTTCAAGGGAGAAAATGTGCCTGCATTTAGAAAGTAGAATCAAACGGGGTATGGATCGCACTCGTTCCCGCAATATTGATGGATGAAAATGCGACGGGTAAAAAGCGGTTAAATACTAAGGTATCGTTTGGTTGTCATATGAAAATTTAACTTCCTATGAATTTACAAAACACATGATTTGGACAATTCACGTGAATTGCCCAAAACTTGTTTTGTTGACATCCGCGAGTTTATAATTCATGCGGGCGTTTTCAATTACTCAGGGGAGCTAGGTTATTAAACTCCTCACGGATCTCACCATGGCTTGAGTCGAAGTTAATTGCGTCATACTCCCTATTTATAATCTCGGAAAATAATCATATATTCTTCAAACAGTAGCCGGATAATCATATAATATCTCGGAAAAGCTTTATCCAATAACTGATCCCTGAGAAAGAAAGAAAAAAAGAAGAAAGAATAAGCATTTCTTAAAATGTGTGACAAAATGTGTATGTGGTGGTAGAAATGATTATGGTTACGTAAAGCTATGTATCTGGTATGCCTCACGTGAGACAAAAAGCTATACACACAGTATGTATACAAAGTGAACAAGAGACCTAAAAAACTACTGAAGTGGAAATTTTTACGTTGCTAAACTTTTACGTTTAGTATAATAGTACTTCATGACACCTGGTAAAATTTTGCGTTGCAATTTTCGTGCTCTTAAAATTATTTTTGTATAATAACTACTCCGTAGTTATATAATGTAAATTAGATAGGTAAATATGTGGAGTGTCGCTTATTAGACGATTTTTGAAATTGAGTCCATGTTATCGGATAATGATTCTCGATAATAGTATATACCCGTTTGTTTGCTCATGCTGATTAGATTACTTAAAATGCTGTAAAACCATTTAAGAATTTGACATTCATTCATACGAGCTGGTAGGACTCAAAATTTAAGTTGGTATGATGTATTTCCTTTGAAGGAATGTACATAACAATATGCTTCAGTAAAAACTAGAAATTAAAGCACTGGTAATAAATCGACACTATTACAGTCTTATCATGTTCAATGAGCTATGTGTTGCTCTAAAATTACTCTCTACTATATACTCCCTCCTATTCAGCCTAATATCTTTCTTTCTCAAATATATGTAAAGAATATTATAATGAAAAGAGAATATTTAGTTGAATAGGAGGAAATATGTAAAATTGTTTGAATTTTTGGAGGCGGATGCGTGATTCAAGACATACAGGAGTACGTACTATAAATCATTTTTGTGCAGAGTTTGGTAAATGTCACATAATTTGCAAGAGTTATCAACTTATCACCTAGATACTAGATAGTGAACCCATTAATTGTGCTGCACGCTAAAAACGGGTAAGGCAATCTAAAGTCCGTGGTTTGCAAACAATATACTCGCTCTTTCCGGTTATTTATTTATCTATTTTATTTATGAGTGTGTCATTTATTTGTTTACATTTTTATATTGAGGATATTTCTAAAGTGTAATTAACTCCTTCAGATAATTTATTATCCACTTATCACTCAATAATATTACTCACAAATGGTCACCTTCTCTTTCCTTATCTTTATACCAAAACCAAAGGTAAATAAATGACAAAAACCCTAGCTTCCATCAATCAATCCGGGCTTCCATCGACAATTAATCGATGGTAAGCCCCAAAATAGCTTTGTTTATCAGTTGCTAATATGAAAAGTTACGAATTAATCAATAAAAGTCTCCCTTTTGGTGAGATCCGTTTGTCTGTCTCTATTTCCGGAGTATTTTCTTTCCTTTATGTTCTAGGGTTTAGTTTTATCAGGAATATAGACATGAATGATTTGTTAATGATCCGTCGTACGTCTCTACAATGGATACGAGTTATTCGTCAGCAATCGTTGGTGCCAACAAAAGGTAAATTTCATCCATCAAAGAATCAAACGAAGGATCTCCTTAAAAGCTACATGAAAAGAACGATACAAGGACAAGCTGAATTGTCATATCATGTTTTGAGATCTCTAGTTTTAGAAGAGGAGTTTTTGCTTTGGTTTCTATTAGAATTATTTTCGATTTTACATATCCTTTGCAAGTGTCATTTGGCGTTTTATTAATAAATTAGTCTTTGTTTGAAAAAAGAAGGTAAACAAATGACCGAACCAGAAAGAGTAATAAAAGATGTTGATTAATGAATTCATAATTCAATAAATTTTGTTGAGTACTCCATCCATCACGGTCATTTGTTTACCTATTTCATTTTAGGCCCTCCCATTTATTTATTTATTTATTTATATTAGAAAGGTTATTATGAGTAATTTGATCATATACATAATACATCATTATGTCCATCCACTTGTTATCCACTAACAAACAACACAAAGGTCTCATCCTCTCTCGTTGGTCTTTCAGCCAAAATCAAATGTAAACAAATGAATGGAACAAATAAAGTAATTGTTAACCGAGTTAACATCCACTTACAAAAGTCTGAGTCTTTACATTATTTAAGGGAATTTTCATTGTGTTTTAATACTCCCACCATTAATCTAGTCGTTTGTTTACCTTTAATTAAAGTAGCCCTCCCAAAGAAGAAATAAAAAAGACAAACTAATAAATGAGATAGAAAGATGATTGTAAAAGAAAAAAGCAAGAATAAAAAAGACAAACAAATAAATGAGATAAAAAGATGATCATAAAAGAAAAAAAAATGGAGTAGTTTTCATTAAAATTTGGAAAAATGCAGAAATATATGTTAATATTCTAATATAAAAAAATGAAAATAAGACAAAAAAAAAGAATAAAAAAGAATAAATTTTTCGTTTTGTGCTCTCTTGATCTCTTCCCCTTTTCCTTCTAAAAAAACTCATCACTTCATCTATTGCAACCTGTTTGTTGAGTTATAAAATTACCGCAAGTGTACAGTGTTGTTGTAGCACTTTAGGGTAGATCCACGGAGAGCGAGATGTGTAATAATAGTCTATTCTAGTTACGATGTTTAGCTAAACCGACAAGATATGGTTTGATGTTTTAACTAACAGTTAAGCTAATTAAAATAAAATACAAGCTAACTAGATGTGAAATACGAGTAAGAGAATGTTTAAAGGTTGTGAACAATAATTAGAAAGGTCTAGGCTCGATTTCCCACCAACAATTCGTATTTATCATCATGATTCCTTTTGACTACCTATTGAGGCGATATGTAAGAAGGAGATGGCTCTAATTCGCCTAACACCCCCTTCTTGGGTTAGCACTAGGACACTAGACCTCCCAATTATCCCCCCTCCCTTTCGGTCTCGGAGGTCGGAATCCTTAGGTAGAAGCCCGACTACTCTAGAAACGTGCACTTTCCCAAGGTATCCTACCATCACCTAAGTCCATTAAGCCCTCATCATTTTCAGGTCATCCAACTCCTTCTCTCGAAGGTCGAATTCAAACACAAGATTAGAGGTGCCCTCCATTGGTTCTTCCTTTCGGTCTCAACCTAGGTTAGCATTAGGTCTAAATTGGGTACCAGATTCCCGACTTAACCGACTTTCGTCGATGGACAAGGGTCGCAAACCAACATTATCCACAATAGACCAATACAACAAATCAATCCTCTAGCCAACCCTTGCCAATCCTCCCCAACAACTATTTTTATAGGAATTAATCAAATAAATCACTCATGTTGGAGTTAATTGAGTCCTAGTTAAAGGACTACTCACTAATAATCATGTTGATTAAGACTAAACATGTGATAAAAGTTGACAAGACTAAACTAATCATGCAATTAGTTGACACTAATCATGTTGACTAAGACTAAACAAGTTAGCACTTTAGCAATTGAGATGTTATTAAATTGATTTCTATAACTAATCATATAATTAGTAACAAGGATGACGATAATTGACTAATTAAACTATAATAAAAGTGAAATCAAACTAAAAGGTGGTAACTTTGGCTACAAGTAATGTAAATATTCAAAATTAAGACAACAACAAACTAAGGAAGTGAAATTGACAAACAAAACAAGAAATTAAAAGAAGGAAATAGAAATATGCCAACAAAAAGATGAAGAAAATAGAACTTGATTGATAAAATAGCTTCAATAAATGAAGAACAAGATTGAGATCCAATTTCTTCTCCAATTTCCTCCAACTACCAAATTTTGATCTAAAATAAAGTGTATCAAGTTATGTCTCAAATAATAAGATTTAGCTATTTATACAGAAAGCCTAAAACACAATTACAAGAGTAAAAAATGACGAAAGCCCACAAGGCCATCGGCTTGGTCCGTTGCATGGGAACGTCGGTCGTGCTCTGTTTACGTCGGATGGGGCTCTGTTACGCCCAGGCTAAAAAGATACACCCACAAGAGTAAAAAGATACACCCTACGAGGTCTTGTTACACCCTACCTGAAGTTGATAACCCAATTTCAGCCCAATACACCCATAAGAGTAAAAAGTTACATCCTACGACCTCGAGTTGCACCTTGCCTGAAGTCGATACATCCATAAGGCTTAAAAAGACTTCAAAGAGGCTTCAACTCTTCACTTCCCTTCTTACAAAAGGTTACCGCCTTCACTAGATCTCCCTTATTGCCTAGAAATGCGTGAAATACTACAAATATCTAGCAAATGCATGAGAAAGGTTCACAAATGCAAACATGATAGATTAAAGAGTATTTTGCATGTAGTTACATCAAAATAGGGATAAAACGCAGAGTTTTTGGCAAAACAAATGAGGGAAATAACATAGTTATCACTATTCTACCATAAACCATTAAGATCGTAACTCTGAGATTATTTCACTTTTAAATTATTAGTACGAAAATTTGTCATCTATAGCTTATAAAAGTTTCCCCTGAGAGACATTATTAGAGTTATCTTAAGACATTGCATCATTCTCGGGTTTAGGCCCTGTTCTTTTGGACTGAAACTTATAGGATCTGAACTGAACTGAACTTATAAGATCTGAACTGAACTGAACTGAACTTATAGGATCTGAACTTAACTGAACTTATAGGATCTGAACTTAATTGAACTTATAGGATCTGAACTGAACTTATAGGATCTCAATCGAATCAAATCGAACTTATAGGATCTCGAATCAACTTAAATTAAGTGACGTATAGGATCTAAACTGAACTTATAGGATCTGAACTGAACTTATAGGATCTGAACTGAACTGAAATTATAGGATCTGAACTGAACTGAACTTATAGGATTTGAACTGAACTTATAGGATCTGAACTGAACTGAACTGAACTGAACTTATAGGATCTGAAGTTAACTTAAATTAAGTGACTTTAAGTCCAAAAGAACAGGGCCTTAGTTTCATTTCATGACATAGACAAAAGTTGTTCATCAATGGTTATCGTGTGTCTTTTCAATGGGTACAAGCAATTCGTAACAATCTTTGGAACCAACAAAAGATAATTTCCACTTATAATGAAACAAAAGAAATGTTAGTGTATATAACCAAACTTGGGGCTCTAACCATCAACTTAACCTTTTGGTTGTGATATTTTTTTAACATAGTATCAGAGCCATTGTGACCATAAGGTCAATGGGTTCGAATCCCTCTCAATTCTAAATGGGTGGAATATTAGCACCAAATATGAGGAGACTTGCAGTTGCATCCACACTTCAAGCCCAAAGAGTATTCGTGTGAGAGAGCGTGTTAGAGTATAAAACCGATCTCGAGACTCCAATCATCAACTTAAACTTTTGGTTGAGATGAGTTCTTGACAAAGACCTCCTTAATAGTTACCTGAAAATAGCAATAGAAAGACGACGTGAATTGTCAAATCAATGGCTTTAGATCTTTATAAACTTGAAAAAAACTTTTTCTTTTATTTTCCCTAAGCTTGTTTTCGATTCTACACATCATTTGTAAATACCGTACGACATATCGACATTCGATTAATGAATTGTCTCCTCTTAAAAACAAAATAAAAAAATAAAAATGTCATAGTTATAATGTGCGATTGTTGTATGGTACGACGAATACAAAGTGGTCACTCTATGGTAAATAGTCACAATTTTATATTAAAAAGTGATCACTTTAAAAAAGTCGTCACTTTATAAGAGCATCTCCAATGGTTAAGCAAAAGAACTTGCTTGCAAATAAAAAAGTTTTCAAGCTACTTGCTTAACCATTGGAGCACTTTACAAGTACTATCCTAAATTGAGCTAGTAGCTTCATGGAGCTAGTAGCTCAAATGGGCCTACAAGAAAAAATCTACCAATTAAAACAACACTTAAATATTTTTAATTTTTATTTTCTAGGTAAAATAAGTAAATGTATTAATTAAAAGAGTGTTGTGGAAGGTAGTTGACATATGATGCATTTAAGCCACAACACTAAGATAGTAGCTTACCATTGTAGTAGTTTGTAGCTTACAAATATTCTAGCTTGAAAATCTTATGTGGCAAAGGTAAGCTAGTAGCAACTAGCTTACCACTGTGGATGCTCTTATACTCCCTCCTATTCACAATAAACCTCTCATTTCATTTTGACACAAAAATTAAGAAAACACACTACCCCACCATATAAATAAATCCGGATTCGTAAATATCGACGACGTTTTAGTAAACGTCGACGACGTTTTTCAAAAAAAAGACGACCTTACCCCTACTATCTCACTTCACCATTTCTCTCTATTCTCTCTAACTCAAAACAACTAAAACTCAACTTCCACCAACACTCAATCGATTCGGCCACCACCACTACCACACCCCCGCCGCAGCTACGACCACTGCCCTGCCGTCGACACCACGCCCCTGCCGCCGGTGACAAGGTAAGTGTTTTTTTTTGTTAAATTAGTTTAGAAATTGAATCTAATTGAGTTAAACTATGAAATTAAATAGTTTTCTTTCATTTCTTGTTATTGCTAATCGATTAAATTGATTAGATTTGGTAGTAATAATTGAATTAGGTGAATTTAGTTTATGTTTTTGTATCCGATTAGTTGAATTATTATTTAGTTGGTTAGTTGTTTTGTTGGTAATTAGTTGTAATAGTATTGTTGTTTTGTGTTAATTTGTTGCTAATTAGTTGAATTGGTTGCTAAATAGGTTGAATTAGATGTCGATTAATGTTGTTGTTTGTGTCGAATTGTAGTCGAAAAAATTGGGGAAGTGGTATCCATGGCCAAACGTGGGAAAATCACGTTCAACCATGGTACCAACGTGGGATTTCCACGTTCACCATGGAAGAAACATTGGAAAATCACGTTTCAACCATGGTGAAACGTTGGATAATCACGTTCAGCCATGGTGAAACATAATTTTCCATCGTTTCTACCATGGGGAACGTTGAATTACCACGTTTCTGCCACGGTCAACGTGGAATTTGCACGTTTGACCATGGTCAAACTTTGATTATCTTGGTTTGATCCGTGGTCAAATGTGCAATTTCCACTTTCGCCCGCGGTAAATTTTTTTTTTTTTTAAAAACCGCGTTTTATGCTATTATTTGCCGATTTTTGTTACTTTATATGATATTTAGTCGATTAACGTGTTTTCTAACAACTTATAATTTCCTAATGCAGATTGCGGATCGAAATGAGAGAGGAAAGGCTATCATGAATGCTCTGCCTCCGCCTAACTTACACGACCGTACCGCTGGGCGTAATGTTACGGGCTCGAAGCGTCGTTTGCGAGTTAAGCAGGCCCACAAGCAGCCATCCCCACTTCGAGAGACGTCTAGAATGGTTATGATGCCTACTCCCGGTCATGTCGTTAGCAAGTCGGAGGAGGCGAGGTCACGGGAGGTTGCTGGTAGTTACCAGCATGATAGAGAGGATGAGCCGTCGGATGACGGCTCCGGAGAGCAGGAGGAGGATGCTGGAGAGTATGTGGTCCAACCGAACCCGCCACCGCCGAGAGTGTTGAGTTTGAAGTTGGGCCGGGATAGTAGAGGACGTTATTCGAGTGTTAGAGAGTCCTCTAGCACCGATAGGTCGAGGAGGCCGAGGAGGGATAGTTCTTGGATCCTGAGAGAGCCCGTTCCTGGTGGTCCTAGGAACCCTAACACCCTACGAAGTTTTGGTGGTCACGTTGCGTTCAACAGTTGGTCGGACCCTAACCCGGAGAATATGAGGTCGTGGATCAAGCTCTACGAGAGGCCAAAAGCTACGAGGGAGATTAGGCACATGGTTCTCGGCCGAGAGGTGTTGCGGCCTAGGTACAAAGCGAGCGGGCTTGGGGTTTTGAAGGAGTGTTTTACCACCGGTCTAGATGATAACCTCCTTAGTGCTTTTATCGAGAGGTGGCACCCGGATACTAACACTTTACATATGCCTTTTGGAGAGATTAGTATCATGCTCCATGATGTCCAGCATATTCTTGGGATACCTGTTAGTGGTGATCGGGTGCTTGTGGCCGGTTCGGGCGAGGATGATGACAGTGGTCTGAGGGGCAAGATTGCGAGGTTTTATGGAGTTTCTGAGTCCGATGTTGTACCACCGCTCTACAAGAATGGCGGTTTACTAACATCGGACTTGAGGGATGTTGTTTTCCTAGGGAACGAGCCTGACTCGTTACGGGCTTACCTCTTGATGTTACTGGGTCATACTCTTTTCATGGATAAGAGTGGTGATAGGGTGTTCGCTCAGTTGTTGCCCATGTTTGATAGTCTTGAGCGGGTTGGTTCATATGCTTGGGGTGCGGCTTATTTGGCTTACTTGTACCGACAGTTAGGGATAGCATCGCGCCGAGATAGTACTGGTGTTAGTGGGTGTCTACCGTTACTCCAGGCGTGGATATACGAGTACTTTCCCAGGTTCCGACCCGGTGGTGGTTTCTTTTTTGAGGACCGTCCTCTTGTTCAGGCTTGGGCCACCTTGCCTCGGAGTAAGGGCGATTCTCATACTTTTCAGATGTATCGTCATAGTTTGGACGATCTTAGGCCAGAGCATGTCCGATGGTTGCCTTACGGGGACCGTCCTCAGGGAGCTTGCAGAGTATCGCTTTACTCGGGTTTTATCAGGCATCTTGATATAGTAGAGCCGTACCCGCCGGATCGGTGCATGCGTCAGTTTGGGTACCGTCAGGCTCTCCCGGTCTCGATGCCTATTGCGGTGAATGAGTCTCGGCCCGCGAACGGGCCTTACAGGCTGGACTTCGGGCAAGAGCCCGATAGGACGGATGTCCGAGATATCCATCACACACCTCCGAAACCTGTCAAAGAAAGCATATATGCCTTTCGAGTGTACTGATGGATACATGTCTTGGTATGCAGACCATTCACACCCTTACCTTTACCCCCCCTCACACCGCCTCCATTTTCGGTCTGTCGAGTTTCATGAGGAGCCGGAAGTCGCCCTAGCTCTTAGTCGTAAGTTCAAGAATGTCTTCCAGCAAGATGATGAGGAGGGTGAGAGAGAGACTATAGAGGAGCTGTTTCACCGGATGCGTCCTTACTATGATGACGTGTATGATGACTAGTTTGTTTTTATTTTCTTATGTTTTTCTATTTGTTTGGATTATGTTTGTATGGATATTTTAGTATCTTTGTATGAATAATTTTTATGTTGTTTTTTAGTTTTCAGAATTGATCGATCCCCTACTTAAACTGAAAATACAACTGAAATGGAAATGAAAAGACAACTGAAATGGAAATCAAAAGACGACGTAAAATCATTGACTGAAAATACAACTTAATTAAAACATAATTAAAACACTTAACTGAAAATACAACGACATTACATAAACCACTTAAAACATAATTAAAACATAAACCACTTAAAACATAATTAAAACAAAACTAAACCCCATACCCTAAACCCTAAACCCTAAACCCTAAACCCCAAACCCCAAACCCTAAACCCCAAACCCCAAACCCCAAACCCCAAACCCTAAACCCCAAACCTCAAACCCTAAACCCCATACCATAAACGATTATTACTTAAAACATAACATAATTAAACCACTATCGAACTTAGTTATCTTCCGATGATGAAGATGACGATTCCTTATCTTCTTCATGATCTTGAACCTCAATTTCTTCAGGTTGGGTAGACATATATTGAGTCAACAAATCATTCATGTAGAGATAAAGAATTCCTTGGTTGGGCACTCTACCAGCACATAAGTCTGATAGTCTTGGGTAATCGATCACGGTGAGGATACGCTCAAAATATGTAAAGACATCACTTCTTAACCTGCGAAACTCCCACATCTTCTCGGTTAACGCTTCATCAGAGACAACCTCATCTCTAACTGCTGGAGTTAGAACATGATCCGGGTTTCCGGCTAAAATTATACAAAGGCTACCAATTGGAGGCTCTTCAAGCATGTGCCATACAGTGGCACTGGGAACCACTGATTCAAGACGCTCAATTAGAATTGGTAAATTTTGAACAATTAGATCGATTCTGCCTTGATAACCTCTGATTTTTTGAGTATTTGTGAGAACCATTGTAGTATTGTAGTGAGTGAATATGAATGGATGTTGTGATTGAAATTGACGTAGAATGGCCTATTTATAAGCTATTAACTATAACGGCTATTCTTGAATGATAACGGCTATTTTTGAATTATAACGGTTATTTTTGAATTATAACGGTTTTTTTTTAATTATAACGGCTATTTTTGAATTATAACGGTTTTTTTTAATTATAACGTTTTTTTTTTAATTATAACGGTTTTTTTTAAATTATAACGGCTATTTTTGAATTATAAAGGTTATTTTTGAATTATAACGGTTTTTTTGAATTATAACGGTTATTTTTGAATTATAACGGTTATATTTGAAATCTCAACTATATTAACATATTCATCTTCTTCCAGTTTTCAATCATCCTCATCTTCTTCTACTTTTGACTTCTATTTTCTTCATTATCTATCCACTAATGTCGACATCATCCTCAATTGGGAGAAATCACCCAATTGAAGGCCTTAACTTTAAGAATCAACGTTGCAATCTTTGCCGCAAAAACGCTATCATCAAGATTTCTGGGTCAATTAATAATCCAATGAAAGCGTATTTTAAGTGTTTAGATTGCAATGATTTTGTGTCGTGGTTGACTGAAGATCATTTGACAATAACAAAAAGGTTGGAGATAGCATGTGAAGATGAAGGTGATGATGCATCAAGTGGAAAAGTCATGAAAGAGCAAGTGATAAGTTTGAAAGAGGAAATTTCGAGTTTGTCAAAGATGATGAAGTTTTATTTCAAGTGTATCTTGTATTTGTTTGTGTTTCTTATGTTAGCCATTGTTATGAAGTAGTGAGTATTTGCAAAAATTTCCAAATTTGTATTAGTTGTCATGAATTCCAGAAATTCCAGAAATTAATAAAATAATTGTTATGCTTTTCAATAATATATTACATTACACAAGTGAACTTAATAGTTTTTTCACTTCGAACAACTACTAACTGAGATAACTGTCGCACTATCAGAGACCCGACTTCTACGACGTCTTCTCGGAGTTTCTAACATGAACGCTTGCCAAATGTCAATGTTATGTTGGTACAAAGTCTCTAGGTGAACAACACTGGGATCTCGGAAGGTCAACCAAGCGGGATCAAGTGGCGGCATAGGGAGACTCTCAGGGGGGCTTCTAGAATGTAACCGTATCCAATGGCTATGATGTAGGACAAACCACAAAATACCACACGGTAGTCGGCCTTCCACTCGGGTCTTCAATGGTATGATAGTTTTGCAACTTCCTTCCCAAACATTCTTCCCGTCTTGCCGTGTATGACCAATCACACATATCGTCCAGTTGAACAGCGTTGCAAAAACTAGCAAATCGTCGCCACATATCCAATGGTCCGGCCCACAACTAATCTGCTGAAAAAACTCAACTCGTCGAAGTGATATATCTAACCCTGACACACCGCTGAGTGGTGATTAAAAACCTCCATACAACTCTGCGTAGATAGAGTCGGTCCTCATCTCCCTCGAACACCATTCCCGCATAACTTTATAATCTGTCTCTTGGCCCCGCTGGGCGTGTGATATTACCCGGAATCCACAATGACCGTCATCTCTAACATCCACCCAACCATCGAAGTGACCCCACAAAACCTCAGGAATACCCCACCGTTTGGCCCATGTTGATATAAGGCCAATGGTAAAGTTCCTTCCCAAAGGAGCACCGGGAGGTCCTAATTCGAAATCACCAAGTCTTTGTTGTGATTGATCTGCATTTGTTGAACAGTGAGTACTTGGTGTCCCGAACTTTTTTTCTGCATGCTCAAAACCCGACTTGTTTCTAGTTGTTGAACCTCTCGGACGACCTTTCGGGTGCTCATTAATAAGGGGTGGCAAAATCTCTTGGTCCTCCGGGTGGTGGAAATCACGCAACAAGTCTATGGCCGCCCTTAGTTTAACCGGGTCACTGTGCCTCACATCATCCACTAATTTCTCCCATAAATCACCGTCATTTTTCGGCATTTGTTGAGGAATATCATACACTAATGTCTTCCAAAAGACATGAATATCCTCGAGATGGACCCTCCTACCTCTTCCGTGCAAAGATGCCAAATTGCATGCACAAGGTAATCCATGAGTCGTTCGTATCACGTGTCGGCATCGATCGTCCACTCCGATACCCAAACCAAGGCCTCTAGTAAGTTCTTTCTCCATTAACTCTATGGCCTTAGTAGGCACTGATGGGGCATATTCTGCACCCGCTGACCGAGTCAACATATTGAGCAAGGTCAAAGCCAAAAGACAGCAAGTCAACGTATTAGACAGCCTAACCAACATAGCCTGTCGGCCTGTCACTTGGGTCTCGGTCTCGGCAACTAGCCGGCCGAGAGGTATATCCGCGTACTCACATCCAGTCCCCTCGGAATGGAGTCAAAGAACTCCGGCCCCGGCATGGGTCCCTCGGCCGAGGGTAAGATAGTCTTTCCACCTGCTAGCCACTTGGCCACTTGGCCACTACGTGACAAAAGGTGAAAGTCTATAAATACTCCACTTCTCTCATTGAGAAAAGGATCCCAAAAAACGATCCGAAAATCATCTTAATCTGGTATAAAACTCCCTTATCTCTCTACAATATACTTTGCCAAGTTAACACACAACTTATCTCTTTAAGTTTACTGACTTGAGCGTCGGAGTGAGTGCGCTCGGTACCAAGCCGAGCCCTCAGTTTGTTCATCTTTACAGGAGAGAGCGAAAGGAAGAGACAAGCAAACGACGTCATTCTACAAGCTTAAGTGGTCATAATCCGGCTCCGAAATTACACCCGGAACAATTGGCGCCGTCTATGGGGAAGAGATACTAAAAGCTAGTCACCTCTGGTACGGCCTGAACAGAACCAAGCCGAGGAAGAAGTTCAGCATGCACAGAATACGCTCAACACACATCGAAGGTCCATACCACGACATAGACTACGTTGGGGGCAAATTGATGGGGCATACTCTGCACCCGCTGACCGAGTCAACATATTGAGCAAGGTCAAAGCCAAAAGACAGCAAGTCAACGTATTAGACAGCCTAACCGACATAGCCTGTCGGCCTGTCACTTGGGTCTCGGTCTCGGCAACTAGCCGGCCGAGAGGCATATCCGCGTACTCACATCCAGTCCCCTCGGAATGGAGTCAACAGGCCTGCCGGCCCGGCATGGGTCCCTCGGCCGAGGGTAAGATAGTCTTTCCACCTGCTAGCCACTTGGCCACTTGGCCACTACGTGATAAAAGGTGAAAGTCTATATATACTCCACTTATCTCATTGAGAAAAGGATCCCAAAAAACGATCCGAAAATCATCTTAATCTAGTATAAAACTCCCTTATCTCTCTACAATATACTTTGCCAAGTTAACACACAACTTATCTCTTTAAGTTTACAGACTTGAGCGTCGGAGTGAGTACGCTCGGTACCAAGCCGAGTCCTCAGTTTGTTCATCTTTACAGGAGAGAGCGAAAGGAAGAGACAAGCAAACGACGTCATTCTACAAGCTTAAGTGGTCATAATCCTGCTCCGGAATTACACCCGGAACAATTGGCGCCGTCTGTGGGGAAGAGATACTAAAAGCTAGTCACCTCCCTTACAAAAAAAAAAAAAAAAAAAAAAACAAAACCCACTCAGCAAACTAAGAAGATGTCAAAGCAACAAGAAACTATGAGTGAAGGAACTGCATTCTTCCAGGATGACACGTTCCCTAATTAAAATCGGGCCCCCACCGCCGAGTCATCGAACCGGCGTATGGGATGCCGAAAGAGCAAGAAACACCGCTGCCTACCGGCCAAGTCACTGTCATGGGACATGTGGTCGATGCAGCCAAACTAAAGCTATTCCTGGACCTGATGGGTAGTACGCCGATCACCCCCGTCACGACGGCGGTAACTGCAGCGCACCCACAGGTAACCAGGGCCCATAAAGTAACTCTGAACAACTTGACCGGAGCGATACAAGGAGCTGGGCATGCTAGGACGCCGGCGGAACCCGTGGTACCAGTGGCAGACCTAAGTCCTTCCCCCACTCGCGGGAGGACAGCGTCGCCGCGGCAACAACGAGGCCACCCCCGAAGAAATGAAAGAAGTCCGACTCTTCAAAGTCGGACAACAAGAAGCCCTTCCCGCCAGATGGAGAGAAGCCGGACTAAGGTTGCGAGGAGCCGATTGCCGCGTGTCATTCGACACGTGGTCGACACCCCTCGGTGCCTATGTCCTCGAAGTCTCTCGTGCCGACTAAGCTAAAGTCACGCCGCCCTTATCGTCTGAAAGGGGATAACGACCCAACCGACCATGCCGAGGCTTTCGAATCGTACATGTCGGTATGGGAGCAACCTGATGAGGTATGAAGCCGAGTCTTCCCAACGACCCTGCATGGGATGGCTCAGAGTTGGTACAAGGGGCTACCTAATGGTTCGGTATACTGCTACGCCGACCTGAGAGACAATTTCATAGCCCAGTACGCTTGCAACAAGAGAAGGGCCGTGGAGACATCGATCTCCTCACTATCCGACGCGGGGGAGGACGAGTCCCTCCGGGAGCTACATGAAGAGGTTCGACGCTAAGGTTCGCGATCCGAGAGCCGAACACCGAACCGCGGCCTTCGCACCGATGAAAGGCCTCCCGAAAGGCGAGTTCAAAAATGAGCTGATCAAGTGTGAAGACCTCAACCTAGACTCCGCCAGGAAGATGGCCGACCGAGCCGTAAAGGTGGAGGACTATCACAAGACCTGGGTAGGCCACAGTGAAGCTGGGCACCCAGAGAGGAAGAGCCGCCGGGACAACATTGATGAAGGTCGCCGTGACGTGAATAGGTCACGGCTACGAGATTTAATAGGAAATGAACTCGGCGGGCGCCGGGAGTTCGGGACCATACACCCGAAGCGGTACAATAGTCTCACCCCCCTGGTCAAATCTCCAGCCGAGGTCTTTACCCTAAGCAAGAATGAAGGGCAGAAGTGGGCAAGGCCCCCCAAGGCAAGGGGGGACGGCGACACAAGCCAGCTTTGCGAGTACCACGGCCGGCCGCCATAAGACCGACAACCGTCGGCATCCGAGAATGCCATCGAGGAGCTGATTCCGAAAGGGGGCCCTCGCAAGTATGTAGTGGAGGCCCAAAAACAAGCTCCGACGGGGCGAATAGAAAATCAGTATTCCAAAGGATGGGAGTGATCCAGGTTGTCATCGGGAAACGAGAACGGTGGGTCGGTACCTAACGGCACAAACGGCACCTAAATGAGTTGTACCAAGCCATCAACTTTGTGCCCAAAACAGCGATCCCCGCTTCCACCATCCCCGATATAACCATCGTAAAGAAGGACTACGAAGGAGTCGTTGCCCCGCACAGCGATCCGCTTGTAGTCCACCTTGATATAGCCAACCACTTGGTCAAAAGGTGCCTGATTGACACAGGCGCCTACACGAACATCATGTTCAGGGAGTGCTTCCTTAATCTCGGTCTAAAGATTGGAGACCGAGCCCTCGCGCTAACCGTTTCAGACTTCTCCGAAAGGCCTACCAGTACCCTGGGTCAATCAGATCACCGATGATGTTCGGCCAAGCGGACGCGGCTAAAAATGTTTTATCTGAGTTCGTGGTTATTGATGGTTCGTCTGCCTACAATGTTCTCATAGGCCGGATCACTTTGAGCGAGGCCGATGCTGTGATGTCCATCCGGGCCCTGACATTGATGTACGTCTCGGACCAGGGGGAAGCACAAAAGCTCGTCTCAAAGGACGAGAGAGATGAAGTAGTCAACATCCAAGTGTCTGCCAGAGGGTGCAACATGCAATCCCTCAAAGTGGCGAAGAAATCGGAGAAGGGGAAGAGCCCATTCTTGCAACAGGAGGGCGACCCGATGAATACCAATGTCGACATGGTCGAAGGAGCCGAGGCCGAGGAAGTGGAAATTGACCCAGGGCGCACCGTAACTGTCGGTGTCGGCCTGGAGCCAAAATTCAGAGCCGATCTCCTAGACCTGCTGAGGAAGAACAAAGATGTCTTCGCATACTCGGCCCGCCGAGATGCCGAGCATGAGCGGGGACGTGATCGTTCACAAGTGAACGTACTCTCCACCGCCGCCCGTCAAGCGAAGATGAGGAACTCCTCGGCCGAGAAGGATGAGGCCATCAAAGCTGAAGTAGACAAACTATTAGCGGCGGGCTTTATCATGCCTTGTACGTACCCTGAGTGGCTAGCAAATGTTGTAATGGTGAGGAAATCGTCAGGGGCGTGGAGGATGTGTGTTGATTTTACCAACCTTAATAAAGCGTGCCCTAAAGATTGTTATCCCTTGCCTCGAATAGATAGTTTAATTGACGCCACGGCAGGCTACACCATGCTAAGCCTGCTAGACGCCTTCTCAGGGTATCATCAGGTGTTTATGGCCGAAGAAGACATGCCTAAGTGCGCATTCATCACCGGTAACGGCACATACATGTATAAAATGATGCCGTTCGGTTTGAAGAACGCTGGCGCAACTTACACTAGGCTGGTGGACAAAGTGTTTCAAGATCAAAAAGGGCGAAACATCGAGGCTTACGTCGACGATGCTATTGTAAAAAGCAAGTCTAACAGCGAGCACTTGGCCGATTTGAGCGAGACATTTTGTTCACTAAGAAAATATAAGATGAATCTTAACCCAATGAAATGCAACTTCGGTGTCCGGCCGCGAAGTTCCTCGGCGTGCTTGTCGGCGCCGGGGAATTGATGCCAATCCAGAGAAAGTCCAAGCAATACTAGACCTACCGGAGCCGAGAAATCGAAAAGAGGTTATGATGCTGACCGGAAGGATGGCGGCTCTCGCCCGTTTCATCTCTCGGTCAGCCGACAGGAGCACTCCGTTCTTTAAAGTCTTGAAGGGGAATAAAGACTTTAGCCGGGGAGGAACAGCACGGCTTTGAGCAACCGAAAGCCCACCTTCTCGACACTACCGACCCTGTCCAGGCCGATCTTTGGGGAGACTCTATATCTATACTTAGCGATTACCTCGGCCACGGTCGGTCGTAATCGTCGGGAAGACAATAAGCGGCAGACTCAATTTACTTTATCAGCCATACACTGCTGGACGCCGAAAGGAATTACCCACTAATCCAAAAGGCAGCCCTCGCCGTCGTCGTTGCCGCAAGGAAACTGAAACCCTACTTCGACGCACATCCCGTGACGGTCTTAACCGACCAGCCATTGGAGAAAGCGTTAAAAAATTCGAAAAATCCGGCAGACTTATCAAATGGGCAGTGGAGCTCTCCGGCTTTGGCATTCAAGATGAAGCCGAGACCTTCGATAAAGGGGCATGCGCTTATGACTTTCTCTGGTGAGTGCACATATCAAGAAGAATCATAGCCCGTGCGTGTGGGAAGTGTATACCGACGGGTCCTCCACGGCGAACAAACTCAAGAGCGATCCTTATCACCACCCTAACGGAGACGAGTTTGAGTACGCCTTGAAGTTTACCTTCTCGGCCTCAAATAACGAATCCGAATATGAGGCGGTGATAACTGGAGTCGAGTTAGCTAGAGCTGCCGGGGCGGAGCATATTGTGTTGAAGACAGACTCGCTCTTAGTGACTAATCAAATCCGAGGGGAGTATGAGGCTCGAGACGACGGGATGGCAAGGTATCTGGAGAGGGTAAAAGCTGACACCTCAAAATTGAAATCTTTCCAAATACAGTGCATCCCCAGGTCTGAGAACAACCGAGCCGACGCTCTCTCAAAACTTGCCAGTTCAAGCATCAAGAATGTCAGTCGAACCGTGCTGGTGGATATCAGAAATGCTAAAAGCATCACTGAGACCGTCGGCATGGTGGGCGACATCGAAGCCGAGACGACGTGGATGACTCCGATAATGAAATACAAGCTTACAAAAGAGTTGTCGGAGGACCGCAGTCTGTCTCAGAAGATAAGAAGGATCGCAGCAAGGTACTTAGTGTTCGAAGGAGAATTGTACAGAAGGTCCGTAATAAGACCACTCCTGAAATGTGTCGGCCCAGCCGACGCGGAGCTTATACTTGACAGAAATTCACGAAGGCATCTGCGGGCATCACATGGGGGCGAGAACGCTAGCCCACAAAGCTCTCCGAGCCGGCTACTTCTGGCCTACCATGCTGAAAGATTCCAGGGCAAAAACCAAGAAGTGCAAGAATTGTCAGATGCATGCTCCGGTAATACATGCACCTTCCCGAGACCTGCAACCGGTACTTAGTCCCCTACCATTTGCACAATGGGGGATGGATTTACTAGGACCATTTCCGACGGCCTCCGGAGGAAGGAAGTACCTGATCGCCGCCGTTGACTATTTCACCAAATGGGTCGAGGCTGTCGCGGTACCTGCCAAGACCACGGCGGCCGTAAGAAAGGTGATTTGGGAGAACATCATAACTCGCTTTGGGTTACCCCAAGTCATGGTATTTGACCACGGCCGAGAGTTTTGGAGTGACATGGTGATGAATTGGCTGGAAGAGCTCGGTATCAAATTCGCATACTCCTCCGTCTGCCACCCTCAAAGCAACGGGCAGGCGAAGGCAGCTAATAAAACAATACTGAACGGGTTGAAAAAGAAGGTTGAAGATCTAAAGGGAAGATGGGGTGACGAAACTACCCGTCCCCGTGGTCACTTCGAACCACGGAAAAAGAAGCAACAGGTGGCATCCATTCCACCTAGTCTATGGGTCCGAGGCCGTCCCGCTAATTGAAGCGGCGGTGCCGACATTTAGAACGCAAACCTTTGACCCGCCGAAAATGAGGAAGGCCTCGAGAGCCTCCTGACCTGGTCGAAGAAAGTCGAGATACGGCACGGCTCAACTTGGCAGTATATCAAAACCGAATGAGAAGAGCATACAACCGTAGGGTCCACAAAAGGGACTTAAGAGTAGGAGATCTAGTCCTGAGAAAGTCGGCCGCAACAAACAAAGGAAACATCCATGGTAAGATGACGGCCAACTGGGAAGGACCCTACAAAGTGGTTGAAGAAATGAGGCCGGGGACATACCGGCTGACCGACATGGAGGGTGTGCCTCTAATGAGCCACTGGAACACAGACAACCTTAGGAAATATTTCATATAGCGGCGGAGGTGTCTGAGACCGTTGTGGGCACCCCAACGCGTGATTATATCTAATGAAGAGTGATCCAAGTTTTCCATCAAATTGAAGAGTTCCCTCCGTAGTCGTACCAAGGTAGACGCCACGGCCAAAGCCGGGCAGTCACTAGTAGACGCCACGGCCAAAGCCGGGCAGTCACTACAATGGCAGTTGATACTCGCGAAAGCGACCAACATGCTTAGTAGACGCCAGCCGGGCAGTCACTACAAATGTAGTTGATACTCGCGAAAGCGACCAACATGCTTAAGAACGTATAAGTACAGTTGAGAACGCAAATCTAGTTGCCCCGGCCATTCCGGGAGTAGCAGAGGAAGCGATTAATATGTCTATAGATACGAACGCTGTCGAGCCGTAACCTCGATTGCCTCGGCCAAAGCCGGGAGTGACGGGGAAACGACCGATACGCTAACATGTTCACAACAGCAGTTGGGAAGCGCAAATCTGACCGCCTCGGCTAAGACCGGGAGTGGAGGAGGAAGCGACCGACATGCCAACATGTTTAAAAATGTTTAAGTACAGTTGAGATACGCAATCTAACTGCCTCGGCCAAGCCGAAGGTAAAACGAAAAAGCGCTCAATATGTTAAAAACGTAAGAAGACAACTCAATGGAGGATGAGATCAAAGCCTCGGCCAAGCCGAAGGCAAATAAACAAACTTTATTAAAATGTTTACAAGTGGGGCAAAACAAAGTCGACGTTCGTCCCCATAGGGATAGCCTAAACACAACCTATCAAAGTTTATCAAAAAAGAAGGTACAACAAAAGGTTACAAACATTAAGACTTGAAGCGCCAAAAGGATGGCAGGGAGGAAAGGCTCAATAGTTGGCCCCGAACAGTGGGCGTCGGAAGGCCGGGTGAATCCGGTGACGACCGCCCGTCTCCCTATGCTTGTTCTTTGCTCACCACCTGCAGATAATGAAAGATCACCAACGGTGGGCGACCTGAGGAAAGCTTGGCGGCTTCACTTGCCTTTGCCCTCTCGGCCTCCTCCTCTCGGCCTCCTTCACCTTGGCATCCCGGCCACCTTCTCCGCAGACCTCCCGAGCGGCCTTCGCCGCCTTCGCCTCGTCCGCGGCCTTGGCCTCCGCAGCAGCCGCCTTCTCATCCAGAAGCCGGTCAAAATCTTGCCACGGGAAGGTGCCTTCAGGAAGGAGCTCTTTAATCGCATCCCTGGTAGCATCTTCAGCTTGGTCCCGGTACCGGGCACACATGTCAGGGATGATGACGGTTTTCAGCGTCTCAATATCCTTCTCCCTCTGAGCAAGGATAGCCTTTGCGCCCTTGTGCTCCTTCGCCTCGGCCGAATGCAGGGACTTCCATCTATCCCTCTGCTCAACCATGCTTTTATAGCCGCCTTCAAATTTGTCTTTCTCCTCCCGCAGCTTGGCGACGTCAGACAGCGCAGACTCAATCTTGCCCTCTCGGCCAGAGACCGGCTTCTCGCTTCCTCCTTAAGCTTTCGCTCGGCGAGAAGTCCTTCATAGCGGCCCGGAAGTCCTTCTTCGTCCTCTCGGCCTCCTTCTTGAAGCGCAAGCTCAAGCCTAAGCCGTTCGAGCGCAGGAGCTGCTTGAGCCATGAGCTTTTCTTGCTCGATAATATGAGCGCCGCTAGTTCACCCTTCACCACCTCTTGGCCAACCTTATGCCTTCCGCCCGAGCCGAACGGGGAAACCTTCCGGATGAGGAGTCGGCGGTGACATTTTGATCGCCCGTCCGCACAAATTTCTTCTCCAATCGCTGCTTCGGTGAGAACGACACCGGCGACGGCCGATCTATAAAAACCCGGACAAAGCATCCATGTCAACATTCATTGATATATCGAAAGCTCGTCATCGAGAACGCCTAAAGAACACCGCTAAATCCGAGCCATGGGTTAGATCCGTACCAATCTTAGCCTTCTTGGGCGGGGTCGGGCGACCCTTTCTTTCCCCTGCCTCGGTAACAAGGCGGGCGTTGCTTCCTTTCTCTTATTTGAAGTAGGAGGACCCTCCAGAACGGTGACGTCCTCGTCGACATTGACGACCACCTGATCCTTTTGGACTGCGGGGATTGCAGATTGAGTGGGAGTTGGCGTCGTAGCCGCCGTGGACGTTGTTTTTGGTCTCCGGCGCGGCACGTTACCGCCAACCTCCGCTTGAGTCGCCGCCACATCCATTGCCTTCATCGCCTGCTCCATAAGCTCGTGTGGGGCCGGTCTGCGATCACGTGGCGCGGCCTTAGGGTGCAGCTCAACAACTCTCCCGTCCTGGTCGAGTCCCAACTTGTTTAGAATAGAGACGGAGAGATCCTGGCCAAATCGATCTGCAAGAAACAAAATCAACAGATTAAGCAAAAAAATAAACCAAGGCTCAAATACTGAAGCATAAAAGCAAGGGTGGGCCTCACACCGACCCCACTCACCCTGGCCGAGGGCCGGTATGAGGCCGACGTGACAGAGCGGCTCGTCTTGAAGGACGATCTGCCTTGGAGGCATCCATCCCTTCGGCGTGCCATCCCCCTCAGCCTCGAACAGGCTCATTGCCCGCACTTCGTCCTCCTTAAGATAGACCTTCTTGGCGTCCATCTTAATCTTATTCCGGGAGACATATCTATCATGCTCCCCCTGACTCTCACACCGCAAATTGACGCGGCTCTGGAAGGACCGGGGCAGTGGATAGTCCTCCGGAACCTCAACATATACCCACCGCCCCTTCCAGTCCTTGCAAGATGTCGGCTGAGACGGTGACGTAACCCGCTCGGTCAGATGTTGTACCACCCCGAGCCGCCTAGGGTAGTCTGCCGAAGATGGTGGAGCCGGCGGAAGAGGTTCACCGTCGGGGCCTCCCCTTTAAAAAGACATAACCATACAAAGCCAATAATAGTCCTAATGGCCAACGGATGCAGTTGTGCCACGACGACGTTCATAGCTTTGATTATGGCGGCGACGTGTTCATTAAGAGGAAATCGGAGCCCATACTCCAGAAGTCTGATGTACACGCCGATACAACCTTCGGGAGGGCAACAGACTGCCTGATCACCCTCAGGAACAATGATTCTATACCCCCTGCCGAAGGAGTAATGGTCTTCAAAAAGATCAGGCCCGGAACAACTAGCGAACTTGTTCGTCCAAACACGATCAGGATTGATCGAGCAGGCTTCGCCGTGCCACGAATAATGCGGCCTCTCTGAGTCGGATTGGGTCTTTTCATCATCATCATCATCGAAACCCTCCAAAAATTTCTCCTCAATTTCAGGAGAAGGCGACAAGCGCCCCCCGAACCCTATCGGGGTGACAACCAGTGGCTCCTGTTCATCAGGATGCGGCGGTTCGCCCCCCGGAGTAGAGGTACTAGGCGGAGCATCAGCAGCAGACATGGTGACAACAATTAATTAACAAGTAAAGAGTTGGGGAAGAATTTGTTTGTTTACCTTGAAAGGAAGTGTTACGCCGAGTAACGCTTCGAAAACTAGAGAGAAGTTTCTTCGAAAAAAATTAGAGAGAGGAAATTTTTTTTGAGAAAATGAAGTTTGATGGTCAAAATGAGGGGCTAACCGCTCTATTTATAGAGCAAAGCCCATTCAGTGGACCAATCAGAGCAAAGCCCATGAAGCGTCCACCAATCAGCACCAGGCCACGTGTCAAGCATGCGACCACGGAATATCAATCGACATACAAGTGACAAATCTTCTTCGACACGCTCCTTGGTATCTACTTACTAACGGCCACTGATCAACCAAGCTTGGCGGCAGGGGGGCAATCAAAAGCACACGGCATTCTTAACCTTGGTCTCGGCCAGCGCCATTTTCTTTTCCACATTGGATGTCCATTACACAACCATGTGGAGGGGGGATATGGTACGGCCTGAACAGAACCAAGCCGAGGAAGAAGTTCAGCATGCACAGAATACGTTCAACACACATCGAAGTTCCATACCACGGCATAGACTACGCTGGGGGCAAATTGATGGGGCATATTCTGCACCCGCTGACCGAGTCAACATATTGAGCAAGGTCATAGCCAAAAGACAGCAAGTCAACGTATTAGACAGGCTAACCAACATAGCATGTCGGCCTGTCACTTGGGTCTCGGTCTCGGCAACTAGCCGGCCGAGAGGCATATCCGCGTACTCACATCCAGTCCCCTCGGAAGGGAGTCAACAGGCCTGCCGGCCCGGCATGGGTCCCTCGGCCGAGGGTAAGATAGTCTTTCCACCTGCTAGCCACTTGGCCACTTGGCCACTACGTGACAAAAGGTGAAAGTCTATAAATACTCCACTTCTCTCATTGAGAAAAGGATCCCAAAAAACGATCCGAAAATCATCTTAATCTGGTATAAAACTCCCTTATCTCTCTACAATATACTTTGCCAAGTTAACACACAACTTATCTCTTTAAGTTTACTGACTTGAGCATTGGAGTGAGTACGCTCGGTACCAAGCCGAGCCCTCAGTTTGTTCATCTTTACAGGAGAGAGCGAAAGGAAGAAACAAGCAAACGACGTCATTCTACAAGCTTAAGTGGTCATAATCCTGCTCCGGAATTACACCCGGAACAGACACGTTTCCTTGCAATAAGGAGAAAGTACGAGATGTTCTCCTTGGTTTACTCATTTCATCTTCGAGTTCTTTCTTAATCTTCGAGTGTTGACTTTCAAGCATGCCGTGGATACGGGACCACATGGAGTCAAGTGTGAGATGCTTTGACTTCAACCAAGCCTTCAATAGAGAATGTGCTGACTCAACACGGGAAGTTGCCGTGTTACCAAAATGTAAGACCTCGTTTGTATAGCATAAAACGAACTTCCCTGCGTGTTGACCCCAAGCTGTCCGTACATAATCCTCCATTTTCGGCCACTTACGTTGGAAACACTGCCAAGCACGCTGAAACGATTCCTCGATAACTGCATTGATCACCTTAAACCAACCGTCTTCTTCATTTGAGATGACATGTTTCCTCATACTTTCAGTTTTGTATGATGTCAAGGCTTTTGCATTGATGGCTTTGTTCACATGTCATCTACACAACAAATGCTCAGCCCGGGGAAATACTTGCTCAAGAGCGCTGATCAAACCCAATTCCCTGTCGGTGACAAATACAGCAAAGGACGCTACTCCGGTGGCATCTAATATCGCATATAACTTTCTCAACAGCCACTTGTAATTCACATTAGACTCGGTAGGAATCATCGAACATGCAATTAAGAAGGACGATCCCGTGGGTGTCACACCAACCATCTCAATGAGTGGATTCTTGTAAACGTTGGTTTTATAAGTCGAATCCATGAGGACGACATAAGGATAAGCCCGGAACAACTTAATCGCTTCAGGATGAGCCATGAAAATGTGAGTCAACTCTTTTGACTCGGAATCAATCTCGTGCCAGTGGACGTATTTCGCTTCCACCGCTAGAGCCAACATTTGCTGAGCGGTGTTTCTTTCACCCATAACTTCTTTCTTAATTTTCCTTGTTTCATTATATAGTTGGGTGCTTGACGGTTGAGGTTTTCCGGGGGTTCTCAAATGAAGACCATTTTTAATATCCCTCGGTAGAACCCCGGCCAATGTTTGTTGCCTAACATATGCCTTCTCTTCCGCGTCCAATCCCGCAAAGTGCCGATCCCCGTCCATATAAACGGCTACGTTGTGGTTGTGTAGTCTAGCACCCTCGGAGGTTACAATGTTCCACACCACCGTCTCTTTATCATTTTTAGACACGAAATTTTGAACGGCACGTATACGAAACTTGCATGAACACTTCTGCGACCTCCTTAGCTTTTCAAGATCGTCCGATTCTTTTGGTTTACCATGTCTTTTACATCGAAAATAACTTGCCAACAACCCGTTCTTTTTCCTATTTTTAGCTCCGTTATTTGCTTTAACCAAAGCAAACTCATTCTCAAATGCGATTTTCTGAGCCCAATTGAAAGCATCGTCACGCGTTTCGAAATCTATAGTAGTCTCGAACAACGGGTTGTAATAAATTGGATTCTCGCCAAAATCCTCCCACGATTCCTGTTACAAGCAATAAGGACTATCGTAAGACAATAAAAAGGATTCATAAACTACATAAATTGCGTAAAACGAAAGAAAAACATGTAAAAACGAGTAGAAAACGAGTAATTCATGCCTAAAACACGAGACCCAACAAACGACCGCGGCCAAACATTACTTTCTATCGATCAACCACGGACGAACAACGAAAACCATCTTTAATCCACGGCCAAAAAATGAAAATCAACATTTGACCACTGCCAAACAATGAAATCCAACGTTTGACCACGGCCAAACTAAGAATTCCAACGTTTGACCACGGCCAAACATTGAATTCCAACGTTGGACCATGGCCAAACGTGGAAATCCTTCGTTTGGTCCGTGGCAAACGTTGGTTTCCAACGTTTGGACCATGGTCCAACGTTGGTTTCAACTTTTGGCCATGGTTCATCCTTTCGGGGGACAATTTTCAGATTACGCAACAAATTCAAACATTCGCTACTACTAAGTTAATACGTCAAATAATTCAACTATCGAATAGAATGAACGATGCGCAAAAAAAAATTGAAAAATTAAGCAAATGATTAAGTTGTTTACGTCATTTTAGTTGAATCGAGATCCGAACATATGTTAATTGTTAATTGTTGTTG